>NW_009712788.1:0-246 GCF_000703405.1 Apaloderma vittatum
AAGCCGCCCAATTAACCAAACACAAAAATCACAGTCAGCCTTTACTTTCCCTTTTCATTTTCCTCCCCTACATCGTCCATCCTTTGTCCTTGAATTTCAGAAGAAACACAATTTGTTCCTTTTCGGTGCTCTCGGGACTCTTCAGATTTCCCGGAGTTTCTCTGCAGCCGTGGGACGGACCCGGGACGGCCGGGGCAGGGAGGGACATCGCACCCAGAGGAGCAGCCAGGAGGCTGAGCCCCCAAA
>NW_009712789.1:0-33299 GCF_000703405.1 Apaloderma vittatum
GCACCAGCTGAGCGACCTCCGCGGCACGGCCCCCCTCCACTTCCCCCACATCTGCGCCCTCTGCGACAAGAAGGTCTTTGATCTGAAGGTGAGTGGTTTTAAGGTACTGCCGGGGTGTGGCGCGGACCCTTGAACAGACTGGGCTGCCTGGTGGTTGATCCGCCCACTGGCTCCCGAAGCCGCTGGCCACCAGCATCCATCACCAGGGAGGTGCCTGGAGAGAAGCGGGAAGAAAGGGCTGTAGTTGTGCTGAGGGTGTCGTACATCTGTTTCACGGTGACTACTGGGGTTTCATGATTTGGTTTTGTTACGCATCTTGCTGTGAAAGACAGTGAGATTACAGCACGGCGTGAGAAATGCGAGGTCTGGGCTGAGGTCGCAGCTCAGCTCATGGGCCAATCCTCCACTTCTCGAGCCAGCGTTGTAACCACACGTCTGCAGTTTCATCTGCCTCTCCCTTTTTCTTTGTGAAAGCAGCTTGCTTAAACAAAATGGTGCATTTTGATAAAATTCTTTTAATAATTCCTCTGTTGGGATCTTTTCCACATTCTGGCATCCCTAAGGAAAATTTAGCACTTGGGGTCTCCAGTGACTTTGGCCTGGAAGCAAGAAGCTGCTCAGCACAAATGGTGCAGACAACGCTCCTACTTCTCTGTTCATTCTGCCAAGGGAGCTCCAAATTTAATCTCTCCCTTGAGAAGCAGCTTCCCAGTTGCCCAGAGAGCCTGTGTGCAAAGTCACATTATATAGGTCAAGTCTGGAGAAGACCACTGATGTGGCCTTCTGAGCCTCAAAGCCATTCTTGGTCTCTGGCTGGGGTTGGTCTGGCCTCCTTGAGCTGGTTCTGTAGGTCCTCACAACTTTTTCAGCCGCACAGCAGGACCAGCACCTAACAGCAAAGGCATGTGTTTTCACACTGATGGTGGCTTGACAAAAGCATTTACAACAGCATTTATATAGGAAGGAGGAGGACCAGCGAATGAAATAGTACCTTTCATGTTTCCCTTCTACTCTTTGAGCAGCTGCTTGCAAAAGCGTTTGCTGTGGTTACTGCAGCTAGATGGCCAGTCTGAAGTCGCCCCCATCCAGGGCAGGCTGGGCATTTCATTTTTTCATTAAACATTTAAAAAGGACAGGGGAAATGTCATTATGGTGAGTTTCAGTTGATTTGTTTGCTGGTGTTTAATACACTGCCTCATGAAGTAAGTGAATCAGTAAATGCATTGGATGAAGGTGTGCTTGGCTCCAGCATCACACACTTTGATCTTTAGCATCTCAGTATTTTTTTTAGAATAAGGTAGACTGAATGGAGAAACAATCTCTTGCAAATTTGTCTCATTCCTGTGCTCATTATCTGTTTGTTTCAACATAGGACTGGGATCAGCACGTTAAGGGAAGTCTTCACATCCAAAAATGTATGGCTTTTTCAGATAAGTAAGTATTATTTTAGAGACACTCTTCCAACTAAATTTCTAACAAAGCATCCCTTGCTTCAGTGCCTTTACACTGGGAATTTACAGTCTAATAATTATGCTTTAATATTGATGACACATAATGCATGCTCCTAAAGTTATTTCCTTTCTTTTCCAGCACTGCTATCCGGTGCGTGTTAAGCTCAGCCGATGGAACATTGCATTTATCACCAAATAATGCATCAGTATACAATCCATCTAATATTGAAGGTAAATGGTTGTATATGCAATAGTTAAAAACAATTTTTTTAGTTGAAAGATAAGTCGATCTCTGGGGGAAAGTGGACATTTTAAATGAAATGTGGTACAGGTTTCCAAGGAAAACTTTTTGGAAGTTGTGCACAGGAAGACTAAAAGCAAATACTGTGCCTTTCAACATATGAATTTCTTTCTCTTTCAAACAATGACTTGTTTTCACAGTACAACGAAACAGTGTATAATCCAGTGTAGAGACTATGAAATTAATTATTATGTAAATGGAGCATTGCTTACTGAGCACAATAATGCAATTAATACGAGTCAAGATTTTCATGAAATACATGTAATCCATTATTTAGATTATCCACCAAATGTCGGCGCATCTTTTATCACTACGTCAGCAAGATCCTTTGGCCAGCCAGGTCCTGCATTTTCTTCTCCGCCATCAGGGGTAAGAGTGAGTACCTAAGCAAATTAATCTCTGTGTTGAGATTCTTGTAGAAGCCACTTTTACTTAGAGGAATTAAATCCACAAAGGCTTCATTGTAGACAATAATATGAATATTCAGTATGTTATTTCTACTTCCTGCAGCTCTTTTTGCTTTAGGTTTTGGCCAAATTAGAACTTGATTTTAGTTGTGTTTTTTTTCTGGTGCTAAAAGTTATTTGCCTGTGGAAGGCGCGGGGGGGTAAATGGTTTTGTGTGCCTTTTTCTCCTAATTTTCTGAGTCTTTTCGACCCAGGAAGGTCAGCTTCGGCATGGATTGAAGATCTGGATTAGTTTTTACTGACTCTGAGTATCAATCCCGGCAAGCAGCCTTCCAGCTCTCCAGTTATTTATTTATTTATTTGTGGCAATTGCTCTCTGCCTCTCCCATGCTGGGGTTCCTTCTGGAAGGTAGCAATAACAACAAAAATAGTGTCTGCAGATTTGTTAACCGTTACTCTCCTGGAGGTCCCAGATCAGTTCATTATACTGGACTAACTTGTCCTCTATTTGTGTACTATTTATATCATCTGGTATTACTGATAGCCTTTCAGTAAGTTTGCTTTGGTGCACAGCCTTCCTTGATTTAGGTTTTTAGTCCCGCATTCAACACAGCTCCCCAGTTATATTGCTATAATGCGCACTTGAATCCCTAGCCCAATAACCAAAAAATGTCAGAAAGAAAGGATAATGTTAAAAGTAGTTCTTATACTGGCAAAGCAGAAAGATTTTAAAAGGGGGGGAAAAAAAACAACTAAAAAAAGGCAGATAGAAGCAAATCATATACATAATGGAAATACAAAGTTGTTAGGGTTGATATGAAGCTCAACATATATCGGAAAGCTATGATTAAAGTTGGAGACATCAAGGACTCATGTTAGGGCGTTCATGGAATAGCAGCAGTAATCCCGGGGTTCAAGTTTTCACCTTGTTAGCTTTTGTATACATATCCTGATGTGGTCTCAGACACTCTGGAAAGCCAGGCTGAGTTGTGTTCCTGTGCCATTCCTGTTCACATCAGGCATTGCTTACAGAAACATGACCCAGATTTGTTTAATCCAACCAATTTTCTACTGTGTGGTTTTGCTGTGCAAGAGGTTATATGGAGGGGTTTTGGCTTCTGCTTGTCACAGACGCTGTCTGCGCAGGAGCGCAAAGAGCAGAGCTGCTCGTGACAGCTGCCTCCAAGGTCAGAGGTGGAGTAGCAGCGGGTGCAGAGGAATATTCCTTTTCATCATGTCTGTCAACCTCGCAACAAATGAAATTACTGCTAATACCAGTATCATTTCTCCTTAGAATCTCTCACTATTTATCACTTAAGCTGCCTGCAGAAGTTCTCCTTCTGAATTACCTACAGTGTTTGTGAGAGACTGAAAAAACAATAACTTTGATTTTCCTGGACAGTGTAAATAGTCTTTTTCTGCAGAAGCTCATCGAGTGGAGAGGGAGCTATACTGGAGGTGTTAAGATTGAGTTTGCCAGCTGTCATTCACTCTGCAACCCAGGTGGCTCATAATTTATTGCACCTTTACATGGGTAGTATTCACTTTCAGCTAAGCTGCTGCCATTTAACTGAGCAGTGGAAGATTAGACTTGACCCTGCGTGTAATCATAAACAAAGTGTTCAGATTTCTGGAAGAGCTTGCTCAGTGCTATCCATCTGCAAATAACTCCATCCCTCTTCAAAAGGCAAATACAGCGCTACAAGTTTTCACTTGGAGAGCTGTTAGCGCTGGAGGGATGGGACTCGCAGTTTCTTAGTATCTTCAGAAAAGATTCATGTGAAGCTCAAGAAAGGGATAAAAAATTTGAAAAGCAAGAAACAAAAAAAAAGGAAAAAAACTAGAATAAAAAATAATGAAACTGGGTTGCTGATACAATGAGGTGCATTTCACTGCTGTACCTCCAGTTATTTTTGTAGTAGTTGTCCAACTGCATTGGTAAACCCCGGCTGCGAAGAAAGTTAAGTTAGAGTCTTATTGACACACAACAGTTCCTCTAACTTCCTGACTGTGGGTATGGAAGGTGTATTTTCCTTTTCTGGCTGTGATTTACAGCTCTGTTTAATGAATGGATCCAATGGAACTTCTATCAGCTGACAAGTGAATTGCTTGGTACAGCGCATCAGCTTCTGGTTTGTGACCGCTTCTTAATCATACATTACAGTAGATTTATGGTGGAGCATTTTAATTAAAGCCATTGCCAACTGTAGGAAGGTGGTAACAACTTAGAGTCATTTGATTTAACGTACTGCTGAGTGTGTGTCTGAACTCGGGCTCTGGAGCCCGTGTAGAGGACAGCTCAATCTTCCGCATCCCATGGACTTTCAATATAGCATCTCCTAACAGATCTAACAAAACAAACAGAAGATGCCAAGTGAGCTGGGATCTTCCTACACTGGGACTGCATCGCTGTCAGGAAAGCTTGCTTTCTCTCTGCTCACTGTAGTTGTATTCTGCTGTGCACTCCACAACAGATACACCTTGCCAGCTGCATGCAGCCATCACTTCCTTTATTATTCAAGTGGAATTGAGTTGCTTCATCTTTTTCAGGATCAGGTCTTTGTTATTTTTCTGAGAGAAAAAGTACCTTAATTCTGGATTTGGGCACTTCTTTGACTTACCTTACACACTTGAGCATGCTCTGTAAGATGCAAGCTAAATAGACCACTGTATAAATACAAGGTCTTGCTGTGGCAAAAATACACAAATGATTAAGTGGTGAAGGCTGGAAGGAGGGTGATGGGATGAAGGTGTGAATAAGATAACATTAACTCTCTAACTTGTGAACTTGCTGACAAGCCAAACATTTGTGATAGCTCTGGTGAACTTGATCCCACAAGATTACATGATTTGCATCTTCCCTTGAATGGCACAATTTTAACTGAAAGAAGAATTTCTTCAGTAAAATCCTAACAGCAGAGGACGTCATAAACAGGGAAGTAGCCTGCGAAGACTTAAACCCGTGTGAGCAATATTTTGTGTGTCATTAGCTGGGGTAAATTATGTTCTTCTGAGTATATACTGATGCCTCTTTGCACAAGGAGTGTAGGCTCTTTGGGAACTGCCTAGCATTCCAGAATAGATCTCCACCCCTGGGAGGTGATTACTATGCCAGCGCTGTGTGCGTGTGCCAGCCCAGTTTGGGAGCTCTGCGTCTCTACCTGTCCAGTGGTCACTGTGCCCCTAGGGTAGAAGTCCCTCCTACTGTGGGTTGTTGCAATGAGAGGGGAAAGTAGTAGGTTTTCTAGTAGCAGCTGTAGTAGCTGTGTGTCCTCTCACAAGTTCAATGGGGTCAGTTTTACCCCTGGCCCAATCTGTTCCATCAGAGCAGAAGGAGGATTTAAATTCAGCCCTTGCCATCCTGAACAGCTCTGTAGTAAACTAAACTGATTTCTAATGTCCATAAATTCAGCAGGGACTGCAGTGAGCATCTGTTTCAATCCAGACACCACCAGCTCCACATGAATGAGCATTAATGGAATACTTGAAAACGTATTTCTTCTCTTTTTGTGCATTGCTTGCAAATTAGCTGCTAAAGGCTTTTACTCAGCAACAGTGCGTGGTGTGTTTGTGTGCAGGGAGGGCACAGAGTTTCCAGTGGGCCACCAGATGCAGAAGGGCTGGGGAAGGCTGTCTGACTTGGCAGAGGAGCCGTAGGGGTTGTGCCGGATGCACCAGATGAGTTGTCAGGAGTGGCCGAGCCCTCTCTGTGACAGAGGCACCTGCCATCACTGAACACTGAGGGGCCCCTGAGCTCTCTCTGGGGCTAAATACAATGCAGTGACTTGCACCCGTGGCAGCCCAACCTTCTGCTGTGACATGCCAGGGAGCTGAAGCCCTGGAGCCTGTAAGGTTTGAGGTGGCAGCTTAGCTTTTGCAGCAGTACCATTAATCTAGTTTGAACAAGAGCATCTCTTCTCAAAGTGCTTGCTAGACTTTGTAATGTCCAGGGATGGAGACTCCATCGCACGCTGCACTGCAGTTAAACATTTCCCTTCTCACTTGGATTTCTAAACTAGGGTGTTAAAATACAAGGTTTTAAAGAAGGATATCGGTTCTCAATAGTAGGTATGCAGAACAGAACATTTAATTTTTCTTTTCAAAAGTGTAAGGTCTTATCTAGGGGCTGGAGTATCTAAGATAAAAACATTATTTTGAGTTGTTTTTTTTCCCAGTTTGCCCAGAGGAAATCTACACTGGGTCGAGTTGTTCACATCTGCAACCTACCCGAGGGAAGCTGCACCGAGAATGATGTCATTAACCTGGGCCTCCCATTTGGGAAGGTCACCAACTACATCCTCATGAAATCCACTAATCAGGTACTGTGATTTGGGGTCACCAGTGTTAATGTCTATTGGCATAAAGAAGCATCGACATGGAGATAGAGTCTGTGGGGAAAATCTCTTCTTCTTTTTTTTTTTCTGTAAGAGCAACTTAAATATATGAAGCCTGATCTCACAGTAAAAAGGATTTGTTCACGAGTGAGATGATGACATAAACATGACCACTGCCTCATAGTTGTTGCTAAAACCCCCCAGAAATTTCAATGAAGTATTGTAAAACTGTACCTAAAAAAATTAAAAATATAGTAATTTTATTTTTTAAAAGTTAATAATTTAGCCTTAATCTCTCAGCCATTTGTTCATGTTGCTTTCAAACTTCTCTTGTTTTGTTTGGGAGGGTTTTATTGCTTTCTTACCCATGCTCATAGAGCTGAACTGGGTGTTGAAGAACGCATTGCACCCTGGTCTGGTTCAGCTGTCCTGCGCTGTTTGCTGAACTCCTTAAAGCAGAGGCATATGCTGCAATGGTGTAATTACAGCCAGAGCCTGGTGGCAGAGCCCCCAGCCCTGGCTGTGCTGGGTGATGAGGCGCACACGTGCTAAAGTGCCCGTACGGGGGGCGCTGACACCTCCCTCCCTCCCTTTTAAGCTGCACTGGATTGTAGTAGAGCTCTTTCTTCAAGGCAGTTTAAGTCTACCAGGGGTGGTAAGCTGGGAAAACTAGAAAATCTTCTCTCACGTACCTGCAGCAGCCAGTACAGATGGATGTAGAATCCACACCAGCAGGCAGTGTTTGAGATTGTAATGTTTCAAACTGAAGTCACTACACAGCTGTGAGTATAATCCTTGACCAGTTAAACTGCAGTCACATCAGATGCAGTCTTCATGTGAATAAAAGTGCTAGTTAATGTCATCTGGGGGTTTTTTAAACTCTTTTTTGGCTTTGTTGTGGCTGCTTGTGCTCTGATGTACTGCTTTTATCGGGATCCCTTGCCCTTCTGCAAGACAGAGCTGACAATCTCGGGAGCAGTGCATGCTGCAGCATTGTAATTCTGCATCCTGTCAGCAGCTGGCCATGGCTTAGAAGCACCAGTGAGGAAAAGCAAGGGAAAGGTGATGTTTTCGTATATCAAGAAAGATTAGATTCTAGTTAGTTGTGTTTAACTAAACTGGCTTCTAAAGTTGCATATAGTGGGTTGAAAACATTATTTGCAGTTAAAAGGAAGCTGAACAATGGACTGAGTGTTGCTATTTCAGCTCCAAGGCTGGACAGCTACCCAGTTCTGTCCTATCCTGACATTTTGCATAAGAAGAATCCAAACAAAAATTATTGTTCTGCCTTTTTTCTCTTATACTCTGTATTTTTAATCATGTAGTAGATTTTAAAGCTCTTCCCATTTGTGCTAGGCCTTTCTGGAAATGGCTTACAGTGAAGCAGCACAAGCCATGGTGCAGTACTACAAAGAAAAACCTGCTATGATAAATGATGACAAATTACTTATTAGGATGTCTAAAAGATACAAGGAATTGCAGCTGAAGGTAAGATAGTCATTTTCATCAGTTTTCCTGAATTTCCATGACATGTCCTGGAGCATGCATCTAAAAATTCTTGCTGATGACTGATTTCTAATTAATACTGGAATATTTTGGAAAAGGAAATGAAGAAAGGTAAAGTAATGAACATATGTTAATGATCTTTTAGACTTAGCTGCTTGCTTTTGCTCTAAATTTTAACTCTTGGAAGAGATCCCATTTTCTCTGGTCACACAATGATGGCAGAGATAAACATCACACTTACTTCCTTTTGTTTCTTTCTTGTGAATGACCTAAATTAAAGAGCAAGATTTTAATTATTATTTTTTTTACATAGAATCATAACAGAGTAGTAGTCTTTGGACTTTCTGTAGAGTGACAGTTCTGATGTTGGCACCTGAGTGATAGCCAAAAAATCAGTGCTTTTATGAGCGTATTTGGGAAAACTTACGTACTGCCTTGTGTAATGCTAAGAGAGTATTATTTTTCTTGGACAGTTGGGCTGGAACTGGCAATGCAGAGCTGAAAAGCTTCGTGTTGTATTATCTAACACAGCACAAAGTTATTTTCTAAAATAACTCTGTAACATTCCAAGTTAAGAGTTTAAGGGGCCTTTTATGACCTTCAAGGAAAAATAAGTAACGGAGATGGTTTGGTTTGACCTTTGGAAAAGTCTCTTTCTCTCCTGTGCATGTATAATTGTTTAAAGAGACTTAAAAGGAGTTGCCAAAAGTTTGTAAACCAGAGCAGTCCTTCTTACTGTGGTATGATGAGGGGTTCAGGTGTAAGGTGGTGGAGAGCATGCACTTAATATAGAGGCAGAAGAGGAATTACCCAGGAAAGTGTAGTAGTTTGCCTGAATTTCAGGAAGGTTTTCAGCCTTTCCAACAGCAGTTTTTCAGGTCATGAAATTATTTTTCTCCGCATGAGCAAAAGCACTTTCTCTTTGTTAAAAACAAACAGAAGTGCGACATGGAAGGGGGAATATGCATGAACTATTTACCACTACAAACTGCTTTGAGTTCTTGCATGATTATGTTGCTTAGCTGTGCATGCTCCAAGCGTTTGACAAGTTGCATACACCCGAGCCTGGAATAGTGCATCTTTTGTAAATGATCTTGAATCTCCTAACCCTTGACATCACCACTTCCAGTACACAGCTTTATTGCACTTAGCTTTTCTGAAGCTCTTGTGTCCAACCATCGTCTTTTAGAGCTATATTTCAGAATGAGCTAAACTCGAGGGGAAGAGAATGCAGTTCATTCCTAGAGGATCAGAGATAGGCTGCTATACATATTTAATTCAGATATTAGAAAAATTGTTTGTTTCCTCTTGCATCCAATTCCTAGAAAATACTTGGTAGTTAATGTGTAACAGGGAAGTACAAGCTAGTTTTCAAAGCCTGTTACAGCAGCCAAGTATGAGGAGACAGTGCTACAACGTAATGGAGCAAATTTTCCATTTGTATCATTTTACTGCTTTGATCGTGTTATTGAGATATCAACTGCAGAAAAGACTGTAACCACAACACTGGAACTAAATATTTCTCACTAGCAGTGTAATTGAATGGTGCATGGATGCCATTTCTTGAAGGACAAATCACTTATATTAGCTTGGAGAGTAGTGCAGCATGCTAAACACTGTCTTTGTCTTATTTAGAAACCAGGTAAGAATGTGGCTGCTATCATCCAGGACATCCACTCACAGAGGGAGAGGGATCTGCTGCGTGAAGTGGACAGGTAAAGCTGCTCCATAGTTTGGAATTAGGACCTGGATAAGTCTGTAAACTTGCAGGTAGAAAAAGCATTATCTGTGTTCCTCCCTCTCTTATCTCATTTGCTTTCTTAATTTGGATTTCACTTCAAACCACTGTAAAAATAAAAGAGGGTAGAGCAGTAGGTGCAGGGCCTATATAATGAGATCAGATTGAAACTGCCCGTGTTATGAAAATAAATAAACTGTTTCCTACTGATGATGATGACTCAGAAAATATGCCTGGCATGTGAAGAACACACAAATGAAGCCACTTCCCTCTCCTCCCCCTTGAGTGAAAAGTGTAGCGGCTGGGAGTGGTGCAAAACTTAGAGGGCAACAGCCAGTTCACATTACGATGTAGTTGGGTATATTTCTGATCTGCCTGGCTTCTGGACCTTCCAGCAAGAATGGAGAGGACGGAGAGTCCTGAAACATCTCTTTTAAAAAGTGACCTTTGTCACTTTTGCTCAGAGATGCTCTAGATGAGTGAGGATTAAGAGTACAGACATTAGGGTCATTGTGAAGGTATTAACACATAAGCTTTTAATGCTAAGCCCCTACAAGATGCTTTTAAGAGTGAAAGAATATATTCTTGACAGATCTGTGGGGATTTAGTTAAGCTCACTGTTCACTGTATTTGCAGCTGTGCATGTGTGTTTGTGAAAGGCCTGGGGTGTCCAGTTCACAGTCCCCGAGGCAGTCCCACTGTGTTTCCAGTGTACAGGAACTTGGTAGACCGTAGTGGGTCAGCCAGTTACAGCTGCCTTTTCCCTCTCCAGCAGGTATGGCACGGAGAGGCCACGCTCTCGCAGCCCCATAAGCCGCTCCTTGTCTCCCCGATCCCACACTCCCAGCTTCACTTCCTGCAGTTCACCCCACAGCCCAATGGGAACCAGCAGGACCGACTGGGGAAATGGGAGAGAGTCGTGGGATCAGACCCCATATTCTCGTCGGGAAGAGGAAAGAGACAGCAGAGAATGGCGAGAGAATGGGGATGAGAAGCGGGACAGGACTGACACGTGGGTACACGAGAGGAAACATTATTCCCGACAGCTGGACAAGTTTGATTTGGATGAACGGATTGAAGGAGGCAGAGGGCACAGAGAAAAATATTTAAGGAGTGGTTCCCCTAGCTCCCTTCACCCTTTATCTGGCTACAAGAGCAGGGAAGATGACTATTACCGAAAAACCTCTAAGTCAAAATCTGACAAGTTTCAGAGGCAGCTGCAGGATTTACCTGGGAGATCTAAGAGAAAGGAGGAGGCAAAGTTGAGGGAACGCAGGCATTCGTACAGTGAGGACACTGCCAGGGAAGAGGTGGCTGAACAGAAGCACAGCAAAGCTGCTGAGGGCTCCAGGCAAAAACAAAGTGATAAGAATAAGGTGAAGAAAGCTGAAAAAGACCAAGAGGAAGATGCTGCTGCTGAAGGGAATGATGTGAAGGAAACCAAACCTCCCGAGAATGAGGTAAATAGATATCTCAAACTGTATGTAAGAAGGTAAATGCCGAAGTAATACATTTTCTGAAATATTTTACATCACTTGCGGGTGGGGTGCTGGTGATATACAATGTTTTGCCTTGATAAAATCCGGGAATATAGTCCTAGAAGAGATCTTCAGAGGTCATCTTGTCTACACCTTTGCCCGAATTGTACAGATCTATTACACCATTGTGGTGTTGGATGCATGGACGTTGTCTTTCTGTGTCAAGTACAGAACCTCTGGGTAACCAGTGAGGGGAAGGGGACAGACAACTCACAACAAAACCAAGTGACAATCTGCTGTCTGCATGCAGGTTGTGTGTGCAGGGGCAATTGTCCTACTGCTCTCTCTTCTAAGTGTGTGCAGAATACCTCAGAGCTGCTCTCTCTGCATCTATCACATCCTTCCGCTGCTTGTGATGTGGTTTGAGCTATCTGGGAATTAAGTGGTATTTTACAGGGATGCACAATATTTGTCAGACAATACAGGAAACTGGTTGTTATACTGCTAAAATGGGGTATACGTTTTTAATGAGGAACACTTTCTTTTTGGTCAGCTCAGCAGAGCAATTGGTTTCTGTTAATCACATGTCCCTCCCTTCAGCAGTGTCAGGGATAACTCAAACCACTCCCTTCAACGTACTGGCAGGAATTTCTTCCCATGGCAGAACCACTGAATCAGCTCACCTGTAAAATTGTGGGATGTCTGGAGAAATACTCCCAGCTGGTAAAGTGGCAGTGTTTGCGGGTTTGATTCTCTACTGGGAAAAAGAAGAGAGAGAACAGATCAAGATGCCTCATTTGCTCGGTCCCAATACAGCCCATGCTTGTAACCCCCCCCAAGGGGATCTGGTTACTGGCTCTTGGCCACCTTGCCTCCCCCAGTCCCTCTTGGTGACACACGGCTGCCATCCACCCCCGGGGACATTGGCACAGGAGGCTGCAGAGCTGTTTGCTAACCAGGGGTCCATCTCTAGCTTATGACTTTGTGCTGCCAAAGCCACCTTTGGTTGTTTTCAGCTGACCTTGCATTTACTCTTCTCATGTAAGGGCAGGGTTGGTGGAAATCTCTAGATATTTTAACTCAGCTAGTCTATAACAGGCAGCAGCACTACCTCATGCCATAGCTATGTGTGTCTGTACCACCTTTTGTCATCTTTCTCCTTTGGCTGGTATTTCACTGTGATGGATGGTTCCTTGGGAGGAGATGTCAGAGGGAAATGTCAGACAGCATCCTAAATCACCAGTGTTGTGCACTCCTCTGCACGTGTTTCAAGTTATTTTAAAGCGTCTTTGTTAAAGGCATACCTCTCCAGGGACTACTGCTAATAATTTATTTTAAAAGGAAAAAAATGCTTCAGATGTCCTGAACTCACACTTTCACTTTGCCCCTCGTTTACTGAGTGCCAGGTAATACTGTGGTTTTGTTCTTCCAAAGTATGAACTGTGCAAGCAGTTGCATTCTCAACTGATCTTACATCAATAAACCAAATAGTTGAAGTCTTTTGCAGAGTTTTAAGTGTGCTGCTCTTTTTACGATGTCTGAGCCAACATAGCAGATGTGGGTATAGAACAGAGGAGTGGAGCCTGGAAATTTTAACAAATTCACATTCTCCCACACCTGTCTTCTGGCCAATTCTATGATATAAATTACGTCTCTCTAATTTTGTTTAAATTTCTTTTTCTTGTCTTATTTGATCAACTTTTTCTAATAGAATCAAATTGTTGGGTCCTTTCCCACAGGCTAGTTGACTTGCATAAGCTTTAGAAAAAAAGAACGTGACCTTGTGAGTGACTTTGCTTCCCTAAACCCAGAATAGAAACATACTAGAGCACCACTGTGTGTTGCTATACGTGTGTGTGTTGTATTTATTTTAGCTTGGAAAAGAGGAGCAAGCACCAGAGAAGAGCTCACCTACAGATAATAAACAAGGAAAAGAATCTGGAGAGATTCTGGAAAACACAAGAAAAGAGAAGGTTGGTGACACGTTGTTGGTGCAGCTTCTACGACAAAATAAGTGAAACCCCAAGTTTGGTAGCACATTCTCTCTAATGAAATATTAAACCCCCATGGAAAGGCATGGAAAGGGATTGTGGAAGGGGGCTGTCTAAGTTAACTTGCCTTATCTTGACCTCTGCTTTAAGGGATAGCTTTTCCTGAAGTCTCTAGAACTCTTTTTTTAGTTGCTCTTTGCCCATGTACATTGCTTCACATGCATAGCCCTTGGCAGTGGCAACTGCAAGGAATGTATGCCCAAGTGAACTGTGTAAACTCTGTGAGGCGTGCCCAAAAATAGGAGATGTGGTCAGTTTGTGGAGAAGGAGGAGACTAATGATGAACATTTTTCAGAACGTTGGCCTTAGATGGACTACAGATAGTAGCCTCTTCTGATTGTTTCTGGTTTTAATTAAATAACATCTTTACAGCACCTCTGCTGCAGCATCGCAGTCAGGGACAGCAATGTCCTTGGAATTCCTCCAGCTTCATATCTGTAGGGTCATGGGTTGATGGTCAGATATGGAAGCTGTTGATATCTGTTGCTGTAGAAAACTGATCTCTTGGCAAGAACAGTGTCAACTCCCAGAGTTTTCATGCTGGTTTAGGATTCTAGGAGGGGAAGTGTGGGAATGGCCAAATAGGAGGAGAATACAGATTATTAATAGATTGGGTGTACATGATGAGTCTGGGAGTTGAAATCTAATCTGCAAGTGTGTCTGAAAAGTAACACGTACTTTATAATTTTAATGCTTCTGAAGTCCAGTATTAGTGTCTGAGTCCTATAAATCTATAACTGCATGTTCGAGGTATTTCAGATTACGTACCTTGGAGTATAACTGTAAAACTGATTTGTCTTAAGGTCTAGGCCAACCTCTACCAACACAGTCCCTGGCAGAGGGCTCTTGCTGGCGGAAGGAAATGACTGCAGAATGTAGCCACGTTTTCTCAGTGACTGTAGGGATTTAAAGGACCTAATCCAGCACAGTGAAAGCCACAGTGGCTAAACTGGGATTCAGTATATTCTCATTGTGTTGCCTGTTTATCACCACCCCAGGATGGAGGTGGAGGAAAGGGAGAGGTTCATTTCTTTGAGGATCACATAAGCATCAGTTACATAATAAAGTGTAACAGGTTATGCCTTCTTGTGCTGCTTACAGAAGAATAAGAAGCAGCTGACTGGAGAGATGGTAATTCCCAAGGCAGTTACAGAATCTCCACAAAGTGAAGTCTATGTGATCATTAAAAAGAGATTGCTTGTCCTTTCTCGTAAGGTTTAAAATCACAACACCAAGGCATATTGTTCTTTGAAACTAAAATACAAGAGGGGTTAGGCATGGCCAGGTCAAAGTTCTTCAGAGTTACTGATGTTCTAAGCCTACTTTTTAACAGTGGTGATCTGTAATCACTGATGTCTCAAACTTTTTACATCTTTGTGACAGGACCGAGACTGGGAGAGTGGAAGTGAGATAGAAGGTGAGACCTGGTATCCTGCTAACATGGAGGAATTAGTGACAGTGGATGAAGTGGGAGAAGATGATTTAATTATGGAGCCTGATATAACCGAGCTTGAAGAAATAGTGCCAGTTGATCAGAAAAATAAAACTGCTTCAGAAATGTGTCCCTGTATGTCAGCTGTGCTAGAACTGAAAAACGATCACAGCCACATAGCCAGGAGTGAAGACAAATTTGCCCATAAAGCTTTAGAAACAAACTTCAAATCTGCAAAGGGCAGTGTAGCTTCTAGCGGCTGTCAGGATGATGAGGAGGATGGTGATAACGATGATGCTGTAACTGAAGCATCAAGCCTAAATCTGGACCCTGAGCAGAAGTCAGAAGAATTGCAAGAAGACCAATCTGCTAAGGAGCCTGATCCCCAGCAGAAGGAAGGCAAAATTGATAAGAGCTCTGACACTCGTTTAGAGCCTGAAGATCACCATATACCTTCTGTTCATCTGAAAGAAGAGACTCTCCAGCTCCCTGATACATTTATAGATGATTACAAACAGATGGGATCACAAGGAGCTGAGAGCAGAGAAGTTATGGAAATGCTTGTTAAAAACGTGAGTGAAGAAACAAGACATGGAAGCCAAGAGTGTCCAGAGGCCAAGGGTAACTGCTGTTGTGGTTTTTTTTTCCTTTTCAGCCCACAGAGAGCCTTGCATGTTTTCTTTGACAGTAGACTGAAATTTATTGCTAACAAGAATAAATGTTGCTAATAGTAATGAGACTTGTCCTTGGAGCAGCTCAGTAAAAGAACCCCAGTGCCTTTCGCCAAGCTAAACCATTAGAGGCGCTTAGCTGAATAGTGTAAAGGAAATATGATAAGCAGCTTGCAAGCTTTCTGAAAGGCATAAGCTGCTATAATTGTCATGTCAAGGTTCACATGAGTTTAGTTGCACTCTTTCAGTGCCCTGCTAAATTTATTCTAAATTGTCAATGAAACGAGTGATAGTCTCTGAAGGTCAGCAGAAAAGTATCTGTAATGTCTGGCTGGCTCCTGGACAAGGTGGGTATTCTTACACACTGTGCTGAAGTGTTAGTAACGTGGAAATCATCCATGCATTGTTACTTCTCAGTCCCTGTTCATGTAAATACATGCCTTTTGTCAGGACTTGCCTTATCATCTCCCGTTGTCTACCGCATGCTGCCTTTAATAGAACTGATAGGACATGCTGTGAGATAATGCCAATAAATGTAATCGTAGCTGCCTATTAATATTAGCTGTCAGGAGGAAAGAGATCTTGGGTGTCTCAAAGTTAATTCAGTTCCTCGTCACACTTTCAAATGAAACTTCAGCGAATGGGCTCTGTATAAAACAACACAGAGCATGTTGGCCAGGAATGCTCTTTTTTGTTGCTACCAGAAATGGTGTAATGGAGAACGGGATGTGAACAGAAGATGCTGGAAGATTTTTGAGGGTTCAGTTTTCCACCAGAAAATGCTGGAACATTTAATGTGAATGTCTGATTTTGAACTAACTTATTCCTCCAGGACAGGTTTGAAACTCACTCAGTTTTCAATACCTATATGTTTGGCCTGAAGACACCTTGCCAGGCTTTGCATATTTGGAGATAACATAGCCACGCAAACTCACTGGGACTGAGGATGGCAAGGTTGGCTCCCCTGGGCTGCCCACTTCTTGGGTATCCCAAGAGCGTAGTTACTTTGGTGTTTTCAGCATCTCAGCTTCCAGCTTGCCAGCAGGGAGTCCGAGTGCTCCAGGAGAGCTTGTGCTTCCCAGGTTTCTGCCATGGACTTGATGCATGGCATCTGCAGTGCGAGGCTCTAGGCTCTCTGCAAATGCAGCTGCCAGCTCAGAAACCCAGAAATCAGTTTAAGTAAGATTTAAGTTGCTACAAAGGCCCTGGGTATCTTAAGAAGAGCCAAGTGAAGCTTGCAGGTTTTCCAGGATCTGTGCTGCAGATATGGAAACCTGGGATGGGCTTGAAGTTAACTTGAAAGCTGACCAGTCAGGATTTTATATTATTTTCTTTTAAATCACATAGTAGACATATTTAAAACAATGCCGAAAAAATAATAGCCAGAAATGGCAGATCTTGGAAGTCAAGAAAGATTTGGTTTGGGCAAAAATATATTTGTTTTATGAGAAAACATACTCCTCTTCTAGGGGAAATTTGCAATGCAGTAGAAATTTTTCAGGGTAAGAGAACTAGTTTGATGTAAGAACTGAAGAATAGGCATCAGACCAGTTTATCTGTAATGCTCTTTCTCTGTGATAACAAATTTCTCTTTTTTTAAAAAAAACCAAACCAATTCACATGTTGGGAGGGAAGGAATCTATTGTTTTGACTGGCTCTATCTGCCTCAGCAAATCAATCCATTGTTTTCCACACCTTGAATTCTCCTGCCTGTGTCCATTAATGTTGGTCGGCCGGGATCAACCATCCCATCTCTACTGGCCAGAAACCAAAATGTTCAAGTGGCCAAGAGTCGTAAAGCAGAAACTATCCCTTGGAGAGCCTGAGGACAGGAGGACAGTAGCTCCAGGGAGATGACTACAGTGATGCTGCAGGGGTCCTACAGGAGGAAGGTTTGCTTTGCCCATGTAGCTCCTGAGGCAGTTTGGGGATGTGCTCTCGGCAGGTCTTGCCTCCCCTTTCTCAGCAGCCCCTGTGCCAGCCCAGCTCCATCCCTCCTCCCGCAGCGCTGTACGTGCTGACGGAGCTGCAGTCTGACCACGCTTGTGCCAGAGGCATGGCTAATGTTACAGATCTCTTTAGAGATTACAATACGAAAAGGAAAAACATAATGAACGTGAAATGAGAAGTGGAAAACTGATCTGCTGGGAGAAATAGGGGTGACTGCACAGCATAGCACAGCTGTTGGGGTTGCACCGAGTAGGCCTCAGATTTGAATGGGAAAACATTTTCCCCAGATTTTACTTCATTTATAGATCCACCCAGAAAGTCTTCCCAAGAAGCTTACGAACGTCTCCTTAAACTACTAAACTATTTTCATTCAATACATTTATTCATTTGTTAAGCAAATTCTAGGTACTTGGAAATGAGATCTCTGGAATACCGGGAGGTAGAGCCTAAAAGAAGGCACTCTCCACCAGGCTGGGAACAAGAGGACGTCTTCACTGAGCTCAGCATTCCCCTGGGTACGTTCAGCCACCCCGGCTGCCCTCGGCCTGTGATGCCGCCCACTGCAGTACCTAGAGCTTACAACAAGATGTCACTTTAAGGCTACTTGCTATATTTATTTTCCAGAACAGATGTGAGGAGAGCGAGGGAACAGGCTACATGACAGAGGGGTAGCTCTTGAACAGGCTTTTGGTTATCGATCATGGCTAATTTCATTCCAGGTGAACAGCAAAAGATAGCTGTTAATGTCGCTCATGAGAAGAAATAAGTTCCCTTGGACTATGACCTAATAGCTGCCTTCCAATACCTGAAGGGAACCTACAGGAAGGCTGGGGAGGGACTTTTTACAAGAGTGTCCACTGATAGGACAAGGGGAAATGGGTTTAAGTTGAAGGAGAATAGATTTAGATTGGACCTTAGGAAGAAATTCTTCAGTACGAGGGCGGCAAGACTGTGGAATAAGTTGCCCAGAGATGTTGTGGCTGCCCCCTCCCTGGAGGTGTTCAAGGCCAAGCTGGACAGAGCCTTGAGTAGCCTGATCTAGTTGAGAGGCGTCCCTGCCCGTGACAGGGAGGCTGGACTAGATGATCTCTAAGGTCCCTTCCAGCCTAGGCCATTCTGTGATTCTATGATTCTATGTATAAAATATATATAGAATATACTTCGTAGTTTAAAAGTCTTTGTCATTAAAGTATTGATTATATTTTCAGTATAAGCAAACATATAGGTTTTACTGTGTAAACCTATATCACGAGTAAAACACCTAGAAGTATATCCTAAAGAGCAATCTGTGTAACTTAAGCACGAATTTACTGCTAATAAGTACTTCTGGTGTTCTAGCCCTTGAGGTTCCTTAGTGAAGTTTTCAGTGAGGTTACTTAGTGAAGTTTTCAGTGAATACCATGCACAAGGAGGTATATTTTTATATACATATAGTATCTAAGAGAGGAGAGGTATTTGCAATGCACAGGATTTTAAACTGCAGCTCAGTATTGCAAAATTAGGGAAATCAGGGACGTGAATCCAGGATTCAGTCTTCATATCTATATCATTTAACTAAACAGGAGCTTTTTTCTTTGAAAACAAGTTCATTGTGGAGGGGAAGGGTTTCAAATGACATTTTAATGTAATTCAGAATTTCTCAATAGGTGTGGAATTTGTGGTGCCTAGAACTGGATTTTACTGCAAGCTCTGTGGACTCTTCTACACAAATGAAGAGACAGCAAAGACAAGTCACTGCAGGAGTACTGTTCACTACAAAAATCTTCAGGTAAAAACATACTTGAAGCTAGGTAACAGCTAGCTCATGGGCTGGCTAGGGCATAAGACAAATGATGTTACAAAAATTAGTTTTTATTCTGTGGACAGAATCCAGATTAAGTGAAATTTATGTAGGCAAAACTTTTCAGTAGTTCCAAATGTTAGCACGCCAATTTCTCGCTCCCAGATCCTTGAAAAGAACTTCTGGATCATAAATAAAATGGGGCCAGGTGATAATTTGATCTTCTCGTTCATATTTGGTCCTTGTCACCAGCACAGCATGCAACTCAGATTTTTAATTCTCTGTTCTGGAGGGTCCCTGACGTTTCTACCACCAAGAGTGAGCCCAGGAGCAGCCTTTCTTATTTCTTAATTTCAGGAGCATTAAACATGCCCCTTGTTTAATAATGTTGCCAGACTTATTTTTGCATTAGTGTGAACTTCTGCAGCGTGTTTCAGCATGCAGCACTTTGTGACGCACAAGCTCTCCGAGGCATTTCCTGTGACCTGCTGAAATCACCTCCCTTTGCTACAGAACAGCACGGCAGTTCAGCCACGCAGAACACCACTACTGAATAATTTCTTTAAGGATATGTAGAAGCATGTAATGACTTGTACATTTTCCATAAGCGTATACCAGAAGCACATCCGCACTTGGTAACAGCACACAGAGACCCTGGGTGCTTGTTGTTCAGTCAAAAGACCCTGCCTCCCTTTATCACTGTACAGATGCACAGTCGATGATATCAGTCACGACAGCACAAGTATTAACTGGCCTGTGCTGAGGACTCCTCGGAGGAGGTCACCTTGCCTCGCATCCCCTTGAGTCCCTGCCTGCGTGCAGGGTGTGTACGCTGCAGGAGACACGTTTGTTGGCATTTGCATACTCTTGTTAGTAAAAGTCGTGAAAGAGCAAAGCAAAGCTGCTACTTCTTTCTCTGTTCCTTCCCTCTGCCCATAGTTAATGCTGGAGCTCTGCTTCTCTTCAAGTGATAGCTACCTTCCCCTAACTGCTGGTAGGCATTGGCTTTTCTAGTGACGTTCAGAGTAAAAGAATTTCTCTGAGAGACTTCTCTTCTTCATTTCCCTGAAGTTACGTAGCTGTAATCATGCAGGAGCCTCTGGCTTTCAAAGTCTGTGCCTGCAGAGCTGCGATGCTTGCTAACAATGAATCCTCCAAATGTAAGCTTGAAAAACAGGTGCCCGGTTTGCATGCCTTTTTCTTTTTTTTTGCTTCATACAAAAAAATCCAGAGGGATTCACCGGAGGTAGCACCGTTCAGTGCAGGCTGTGCAGCTCCTGTAAGTCTGTCCGAAAGAAACTCGTGCTAAAGCTCTAGCCCCTGCCCCTGGCCAAAGGAAGAAGAGGGATTTTTTTTCATTTTCTAAGTTATTTTGTTAAAAGTCGTAGAAAAAAAGTAAAGTGAAACTGAATCACTGTGGAGAAACCTCTCTTTTCTCCCTGTTCAGAGATTTTCCATGAGCATTGTGGTAGATATCTAACACTGACTTGAGATAAAAGAACAAAGACTACAAAACCTGTTAAAAATAAATGTTGAATATGATAATGAAGACAGACTGTTCTGTCGAGCTGTACCTCTTATACTGCTAAATGGAGGAAGTAAATGTTTCATCCAACTTTTCCCCACTCAGGCAGAAACTCATCAAATTTTAAATAATCATTCAGTATTACTAGGACCCTTTTAGTTGTAATAATGCTTATTTACATGCTCTCCAAGAAATGTCATGCTTCTCGTATGATGATGCAATTTAACCACCAACATAAGAACTATTGAACCTGTGGGACTGCTGCTGCTGCCAACAGTCTTTATGTTGTTGTGCCTAATTCCATTGTCCAGTGACAACGACATTGTCCCAAAAAGTCTCATGTCTTTGAGTCTTTTATAGTTGATTTGCTACTGGTCATCTTTGATGCGATCTCCTTGGAGCCACATCCAAAATACACATTTGGTGTTTGGATTTGAATGTAAAAGTAAATAGTATGTTGACAAGTTTGCTTCCAAAAGCCTTTCTTCCAAAAGCTTCCAAAAGCCTTGCTTTTGATAACAATTTTGTCTTGAAGTAAAATAGTCAACCTGATCTGAGTTTGAAGGTGTCCCCTGAACGGCAATCACTGAAAAAAACCCAACTGTTTCTTTGTCAACCTTGCAGACTTTTTGTAATTTTCCATTCTCTTCAGCTTAATATTTTCCCAAGTGGTATTTATATTTACAGACCCACTGCATTTTCTGTGTCCAAAAAATCCATCATTTGGCCATCCCTCCCACCACTACCACAAAAAGCTGTCAGATTCATCTGGTGCAAGCTACCTTGGCAACTCGGAGCAGCATTTTATCCTGTTTTCCACTGGCTTTATGCACTATTCATCAAAACTTGTATTTAAATGAAAAAATAGTTTTTCTTAGACTATGATTTTGCTGTTAATTAATCTGAATGTCTGGTCTGCGCACTTCAGAACTGGAGTTTGTGGTACTCATGATAGCTGACAACGTCAGCTAAAGGTGGTGGATAACCCATGCAGTTTTGTTTTTTAAGATTGAAGTTTATCTCATCCAGTGACAAGCATTAGTGATTTATTACAGTTCGTGGTGTACGGATCACTTCTCCCAGCCTTTATGGACCCGATATATTACTGTAACATTTACTCTGGCTTTCTGCCACATGGAATTTTGTACCCAGGGATCAAGACTGAGAGTTGTGTAATTTCCACAGCCAAATCTCTATATTCAGAACAGCAAGGGTGCAGTCATCACTTTGTCACAGGTATGCCTGGTCGTTATCATTACTGAGCGCCTTTCAGATGTACCTCTTACATCCAAAGCTTGTATTTACTTGGGTCAACCTGGCCTAACACAGCCCTTGGGTTTTTTCCTCTCCATTTCTCATTTCACCTCTTCCCCATGGATGCCGTCTAGGGAAATCCTGCAAATAGATAAAATTTTGCAGTGATGTGAGATGGTCTTTTCGAAACAAATTGGAATTAATGATCAGCTAAAAAAGAGAGTTTTATGATTCTGATAATGTGCAGGTCAGTTATTCTTGCATGTAATATATGTTTAAGTCATTAGTAAGAACATCATTACAGTATTGTGGGAATTTCCCATGTGTCTCTCTACACCAGCTGCTGCTGAAGAAACTTCTTTCTACCCATTTATAGGTCTGCTGGCTTCGAATAAATACTAGAGCACCATTTTCAGTTCATTGTCCATCTTGTGTGCAGCTCTGCCAGCAAAGAGCACTGCCAAAATAGTGAAAGCTTCACTGGCCATGTCTGTATTTTTAAATCATACTGAGTACTTAAAGCATTGAAAGGTTTTATCTTAGAGGAATACAATAAATGTAAATATTCTAGCTAGACTGCTAAACTGTGTTAATTATTATGGAGTTTGATTATTCCCTTACAACAAATGTTCTTGTGCAAAAGCTGTATCTCTGTACTGGACATGCTGGAAATATATGCTTTAAATGGTGACTCAGAAATTGCACCTGACACAGCGCTCTTATACTGGAATAATTCAGTTGACTCCGTGGCGTTAGTTCCTGCCCTAGAGCATACGGGAGGAGAGAGTTTGCGAGGAGAAAAGGTGAGGCCTAGTTACACGGACCGATGGGGAGTCACAGTCCTCCTGGGTCCATCACCAGTTCCCCACATGGCACAGAGCAAATCACTGAACTTCTGAGGCTCTCCATGTGTGCAGGGAGTTTGCCTGACACAGGTATATTTCCTGGCTCGAAATTTTCAACAAAATGGGGTTTCTCTGTGCTTTCTTACCTTTTGAGACACTGGGAGGATGTGAGAGCTCTGAAAAGGCACAGAGCATCCCACATCGAATGTTTTCAGTTTTGGTAACGATGCTTTATTTTTGGTGTGATTGCAGAAGTATCTATCGCAACTTGCAGAAGAGAGCCTGAAAATGAAGGAAGAAGGCAGCCACCTGCCTCAGGATGACACCGGCATTGTTCCTCACTTTGCGAAGAAAAAACTATGATGTGGATGAACTGGAAGAGCTATAATGAGTGAATGCTGATACTTTTTTTTAAATTTTATTTCTATGATATAACTGTCAATTTGCACTGTACAGAGGAGGGGAAATAAAGAGCATGTTCCATGCATCTATGCCCAGAGTGCCATTAAAAACCAAAATGCCTGAAACTGTTTCCCACGGTGAAGCAACGCTGGCATATCTGTAAGAAGTGGAGCAATTCTTTCTCACACTCTGCGTGCTGGGAGTGGTTTCCTAGATTAAATCAGAATTCTCAGGGATTCTTAAAGTTCTAATTCTGATGTGACACATCAGGTCAGGCAGAGTATTTAGAAGCACTCAGCATCCTCCAGTGGATGCTGGAAGGAAAGGAGATGTGACTATAAATAGGCTTTAATGTTGCTTAAAATATCTTCAGCCATTTCACTCATTGCCCCAGTGAGAAGTAGGATTTGCATAGGACATCTAAAGACATTGTGCAAAAACTAGTCAGTAGATGGCATAATGTAAGCCCCACCAGCATCCACCTCCACGTGTCTTAAAGCTTGGTTGAAATGATAAAATGTTTGTGTTGTTCAGCGCTGACTGTACGCTGCCTGTGTTGTGTGAACGCAGAGGGAGCCACAGTCTGTCCCCGGGACCTTAGAACCTGAGCCCAGCACAGCGAGAGCAGCTCGAACACGCGTGCTGACACGAGCTCACCTGCTCTGGTTCTCAGCATTTTCTGTGATGCAATCAGGATGTTCTCCAGGTACCATTGTGTTTGGATCTCTTATTTTTGATAATTCTAAAGGGTGCCAGCTTTGAGTCTTACAGACTTGAAACTCTCACAAGAGGCTTTTTAAAGTGCCACATGTTTGGACCATATCTCTTCTAGACATTTTGTTCAAAATCCTTGCTTTTGGGGTCTTTCTGTTTTCTTTTGAGCTTGCTTTTTCTCAGCTTGGCAATGTTGAATGTTCCTGGTTTTCATGGAAAGATGCCAGATTTCTAATATTGTTTTTGTATTTTATTTCCCTGAATTTTTTAAGGTGAATACAACAACTGATGGCTCACAGAGTGCTGCACTGAGAACACAGGATGCACCAGCAGCTCTGGCATTATTACGAGCTATTGTTTCTGCACAGTTGTTGCTTAGTATTTTGCAAAGTCCCTTTGAAAGGCACGGTACAAGTTTCTGGTTCATTTCAATAGGGCTTTGTGTAGTGAAGTGAATACGTATGCAAACCATTGCCAAAATTGATCCCGGAGTTATGCTTTTATAAAATGCCCCGTGCAATTTAGATAGAGGGGGATTTGCGGCAGTATTTCCATTCTTTGCCTGACTCTAATATTCATTACGGTACATTCTGTAAAAATTGTTGGTGCTGGATGTCCTGTTCAGATGTTGTGCAGAGGAAATCGTTCCCCAGAAGGTTCTAGCCGTCCCTAAGAATGGCACAGATGTCACAAAATAGTGCAAAGTGGCTAAATTGCCAAGACCGCTTCCACCAAAGTATTCATTCTGTTATGTCTTGTGCCAGCAGCCATGCTCATTCTCTGAAGTACCCCGTAGCCAGGCAGCATGTCTCAAGAGGTGCCTGGTGTTGTTGCCTGAAGCCCTGCTCCATTTCATGGCCTGTGCTTTCCGCTCATTTTTACCAGAGGTGGGTTCAAATTTCATATTTGGAATTCCTGCTTCTTGCAAGTTGAGGGATTCTTTGCATCCCAGATGCAGATGTGGCCTATCCAAAAGACAAGGGGAAATGAAAAACATTACAGCCTAAATCCTCCTTTGTCCAGACTTGAAGTATGTTAAGACTTGGGTCCATCTGTCATTTAAACCAGATTTGTTGGTTGGTTGGTTTTCCATATGGAAAAAAAAAGAATAATATTGCAGACCAGGTATTTTTCCTTCAAGGGTTGGATTTTCCTTTGACTGTTTGTTTTTCACATTGTAGTGAAATTTGAACACAGGGCTGTTAGGGCAAGAGCTTGTATTGCAAGCTGTAAGATTACGAAAATAGCAGTAAAGATTGTGCAATTGTCTTCTAAAGCACAGCTCTCAAGCTGGTCATGTATCATCTCAATATGGAGTTCCCTTCATGCCCTTCAGCACAATCTGAGTGCAAGGGAAGGAAATCTCTACAAATGCAAGCATCAGATCTTTGAAGCTAACCCTGCTATCAAACTGGGGCTCTCACCGGCCTAATGGGAGCTTGTTAGACCATGTGGTTAAGCTTAATTGGATGTGAGACATAGCTGACTGTATATCAAAGTCATATGCCGACAGCAACTTTATCCCCAGGTAACCTCAAATGGGAAAAGTATCACTGTTATTATTCTTTATTTGTATGGCAGTAGAAGCTACAGGTCCACTGCCTTTATTATAGGCAAGGCACAAATCCACAACAAAGGCTTTCCCAGGCCAAAGAGCTTTAAATCAGACTTTCTGAAAACAGGCAACAGGTGGATACAGGCAGGCAGGGAAAGCAATAGGTAACCATGAGATTTTGACAGGCAGCAGAAGAATAATTAAAATGAGTGTTTACCCAGGGGCTTATTTTTGGATTTATGGGAGATGATTCAAGCTACATTCCCCCTCCTCTGCTTCTGCACCAGGTTCACTCCTGTTATTCACAGCTTGCATATTTTATCTCCTTTTTTTTTTTTTTCCTGGGCAGTTGCATTAGACATGCAAAATCCTTCCTTGAGACAGTGAGCCTTGGTATCCTTCAGTCCCCAATAGCTTAACTTTCGGTCTCCATCCAGGGCTCCAAAAGCTGGAGTCTTGACCAAGGCTCACCAGGAACTGTCCTGGCTCCAGATACCTTGTTCAGGTCGTGGGTACAGCTTGCCACCGAGGAAGAAGGAGGCTCCAGCTGGCATCTGTGCCCTGCGTAGTTTCCTCTTCTGGAGGTGGACGACTCAGGTGAGTGATGCAGATGCAGTGCCCAGCTCCACAGATGTGATCAGACTCAGGTATTTGCAGAGGTGGTTTGAACACCCCTTCCCTTTGGGCTCTGTCCTGACTCAACAGCGATCTGCAAAACCCTGGGTACGGCCAAACAGGCAATTCCCCTTCTGAGAACGTCCTTTCTTCCCCTAAAACCCAATGTTTGAAAGCATATAAAGCAATCCCAAGCCTCAGCAAGCCCCTGATGATCCCTATGATCAGTTTTCAGCCTGATGCACTTTGAGAACTCCGAGATAATCCCCTTCCCAAGAGGCCATCATGCCATGCTGGCAGGCACTCAGCTCCTCAACTTCTCTCCACTACCTATTCTGCTGAGAAGAAAGGCCACCATAGGCAGCCGCTTACCTTTCTCAGCTTGTATAAAAATGTGTTTTTTCTTTTGGTTTATTATATTTAAAATCTTGAATTTTTTTAGTTGGCATAATTCATCATCACTATAATCCACGCTGTTTATTAATATATATATATAGCACAAAGCAGGCTCAGGTCTAGCCAAATAAATATTGATATTTAAAAAGGAGCTTCCTTAATATATACAAACCATTTCAACACATCTCAACCAAAGATTGCACTTTTTTAATAGGGACTATGTTCTTCATCTTTGTGAAATCTGTATTGATCTCAAATAGTGTTGTCAATCTACAACTTACTTTCTTTGAAGTAAAAAGTGAAATAATTAAACATTTGCCCCAAAAGATTAGTCAAAGTTTTGTATTGGCTTTAACACTAAATTAGTGTTAGGCTGTTTATATTCAGGGTTTTTCTATTCTCTAAGGATTAAGGCTGTGATTTGTTGAATTATACTTGAACTGGACCAGATGTACTATTTATTGAGCTTATATAATCTTGTTAATTTAAGTTTTGGCTTGTAAACAGTTGGAATTTGTTAGTACTTGTTCAATTATGTAGAAACTGTCACCAATATTAACTGATCTGTGTAACTGATTGCAAAGTGTTTCAATTTGTGTTTCTTAAAAAGAAAGATTTTAATAAAGACAATTACAAAGCATATGCACTGGTGGGCAATTGTCCCAGCAACAGCATGCTTCTAGCTTCCCAGGGGATCTATTAAAAATCAAAATCAATGTAAGATAGTCTGAGGGGTAAGAAGGAGGCAGGAGGCCAAAATGTTTGCTTTTAAATATAATTTCTAGAAGTTATGATTCTTACCAGGTAGCTCCTGCTGTACAGAGTGCAAGTGATTGCCGTCATCTAGTGCTGAAGTTGAAGAGAGCACATCTCAGTAGTTCACTCTGTAATTATTGTTAATTGTTATTACCAACTGCTGTCCCTCTCGATAAGTCCTCACTTCTCTTTTTATTTCTGAATGAACTGGGCAAGCTGTCTGTCCCCACTGGCTTTTTTCTGTCTCCATCCAGGTTGTCTTCTCATCCTGAAAGCACCATATAAAATCATCTCCAGCACCTCCTCCACCTCAGCTCAACCCGAGTCCCCCTGTTTGCCTGTTTACCCTATTTCCCTTGTGCTCACCCTCTGCCTTGGCTGATTTTTCTTCTTTTCAGCAGACTGTCCTCCCCGATGCCCTCCCACCTCCAAAGAGACCTTCCCCACTGCCCAGCCCTCTCCTTGGCTCATATCCATCGCCAGCAACTGGAGCTCCTGGGAGGAAATACTCAGCCTCACTCAGGGTGACATAAAGACACACTAGTACTAAATTATTTAAAGAATGCAATGAGGACAAAAGCCGAGGGGAAACTTCACCTCCAGCTTCCAGTGGAAAACACTAGGAGGAAAACAGACAAGGCAATGTCCACTCCTGGTGCAAGGCAGGACATGGGGCACTATCGGAGCACGAGCTGTGCCTCCCACCACCCGCGGAGGGATGGAAGTGGGTCTGTCAGTCCCACTGAATGGCCGGGACAATGGGTCATGGGCAAAGACACTGGCACTCGGGTTTTCTGACTCCTCAGTTCATTAAATCAATGCTCTAGCATCTTTTAAGTAAGTGTTTTCAGCTGAGGCACACAGGTAATGTATTTTAAGCACAACTGGCTTCAGTTCTTGTGTCCTGGATGTACTGACACCTTCATACGTGTGATTTTGATACTATCTCATTGCAGCCCCAAATCTGTCTCACTCTAAAACTCAGGCAAATCAATGTTAACTCAGCATCATGAATCCATAACAAAAAAAAAAATCCAAATGGAGGTGTTCAAGTTTCCAGTCCAGATTTTGTCACACTAAATTTTCTTGGTGGAAAGGGGAACTCAGGTGTGGAAGACTTCTGTGCCCAGATACCGGCCTGGCCTTTTGACACGAGGCTGTGACTGACCACACTGGATAGCCAGGCTGTAACCCAGCCCTCCTGCCTCACCTGCCGAGTGGACCAGGTCAAGGCTCTCTGAAAACAGGAGACTTCCCCGGCAAGCTGACTGGGAGGAAGGACGGAGTGTGCGGGGAGCCAGGGACAGTGCTGCCTGCTCTGGATCAGGCTGCTCTGGGGCTCGGCTGGTGGGCAGGCTCATGGGCAGCTTGCTGCAGCCCGCGCCACGTGAAGCAGCCTCCCTCCACCTGCTTTCCAGTGCCAATGCAGGCTTTGCTGTGTTTGTGCAGGCGGCAGCAGGGGCAGCTCCAGAGAACAGGTTTGCCTTTGCTTTACTTTCCTATATCTGACTCCATCATCTCAATTTATCTATGTCAGTACGTTGAGCACTCCTCATGTGTGTGGCTTGCCTGGTGCAATGCCACGACACGAAACGATGGGAGTACATGGTATCTATTTGTGGAGGAAAAGTTCCCCCCGTTGTGGAGAACAGGGGGACTGGACAAGACCAGGGATTCTCCCTACAATATCTTAGTGGAATTGGGTAAGGCAGTAGTGAAACAACAAATCTCCTTTTCCCTTGCACAAAAGAAATATCCTTTCTCGTTGCAGGGCCTGAGCTGGCCTTACTGACCTGGTGGTCAGGAATCCCCTCCACCTCCTCTGACATGTCACACCTCTCCTTTGCTTGCCTTCAGCAGAACTACAGTGTGTTACTGTGTTGGCAACCTGGCCCTAATCTTTATGAAACACACTACCATGGAAACACAGCTCCCCTGATGCTGAAGTGAAAGGAACAGGGGTATTCTGTTCCTTTCTGGCTGTCCCCTTTTACTGCCAATGTGAGCGTCAGGAGGACCGTGCTGGGTGTCCCAGGGGCTTGGGAGAGGGCAGAGGAGTGGTGAGGCCACCAGGATCCATCTTGCACTCTGTGAAGATGGTTTTCTTACAGCTCATATACACGCAATTGCATCAGCCTACTGCAGGGTGAGATATCTAATCAGAGACCCAAGGTGATTAAAGCCAGTGAGCTCTCTGCTTTCAGTTCACTTTGGGCTTGTTCTGGATAAAGGGCTGTCTGTCACGAGCAGCGTTCAGCTACCTGAACTAGGTTCATTTAAACTGAAATGGGAGCATACGTCAATTTTTAATTAACTGTGTCAGATCTGAATGAGTGGGCATGTCCGAAAGCTTTTTGTGAGCTAGAAAACTGTGTAGGGCAGGCTGAATCCAGCCTATTAAGTGTTTAAATAATTGCAGAGTCTTGGCCAGTATTCCTCAAGGTAAGACAGTAAGAATCAGCAGTGCAGCCCTGGGTCAGGAGGCAGCTTTTACAGGCTAGTTTCTTCACAGTGCCTTAAAAATGAAGGTTCCTGTTTGTAAGCTGTCCTCCTGTGCCTTGTTTGAAGACATGCATATTAGTTCCACCTTCCTTAAACACCATCTCGGTGTCTTTAGAGGACACAGGAAGCCTGTTTTGCTTGTGGTTTTCTTCTCCAGCTGGGCTGTGTTTGCATTGCAGCTAGTTTATCTCTGGCAGATAGCAACGTGTTCTTGGCAGCAAACTTCCACCTTGAGCTCAGGGGGTGTAGCCATGCTCTGTTGTGCACACCTGTGGCGGGGAAACTAAGATAAATTTGCCCGTTTGTATCACTGCTGAGGTGTTAAAACCAGTTTCAGAGCAGTGCTGTCAGTGCTTTGCAGAGGTCCTGGCTCCCAAGACATGGGCACGTTGCGGGGCAGCGTGTGTGTGTGTGTGAGCGTGACTTGCGCTGCCTTAAATGGACTTGGGCATTAAACAGCTGGCGATCGGGCATACTTCCCCACCATCACAATCACAGGTAATATTGTTTCAGTGTGTGCCCAGGTTGAGTTTCCAACCTCCTTATTTACCCTGTTCACTGTTTCTTCCCATAAGGCTCTTTCTGTATGTACAATACAAGGATTGGTATCAGTGTTCCCCAAGGTGCCCTTGCCACAACACGCAGGGACTCTGGAAACAAGGCAGACCTTAAACAGGTGTGCTCACAGCAGATTTGACTGAGTAAAAAGAAAGTACACTGAGACCAACAGGAAGAGCAGCCCAGGTCTGTCCTTATGCTAATGGAGCACAGGATTGCTCTGGCTGGGCTATTCCAGTACCTGTTTCCATCTGACTGCAATTGGGAAAGATTATCTTAGGCAGGATGTGCTAGATACTAGTCTGCCAAGAGATCAGCAAGGCAGCCAGGACGCTGTAAATTATCCCAGAAGCCTTCTCCTTTTCTCTCACAAATGAACCTGGTTGGGGGTTAAGGGGAGGGTACAAGGGGTATTTTAGTGAGGCAAGGTGGGTATTTGCCTTTGGATCTTCCCCGCCTGCGTCAGGCACAGAAGGAAGCCCAGCTGCTGCAGGGGTGCACGGAGATCTAGTGGTGCCTTGTGTGACTGCATGCCAGGCTGTATATGAAACAGACCCAGGAGGTCTGAAATAAATTGGTAGGACTGCGTTGATGGGTACTTCCCACCAGCAAACTGATGTCCCTGTGACTGCGTGTTCGCAGGCTGTGTGATACCTGCTCCTCTGCTTTTCTTTTCTCCCAAAGGCAGATGCTGATTCCCGAGCTGCTGTTCAGCCATCAGCATGTCTCTTCCCAAACCTCTTCCATGGGGTCTGATCCCAAAACCGGCGGCGACTCTTGTTAAAATGAGGGCTACCTGAGCCTTAAGGTAAGTACCTGTTTAACACAGCATCAGATGCAACCAGTGCCTAGCAGTGTGAGAGAGTGCTGGGCTCTGCCAGCCCAGTTAAATGGGGTAAAAAAAAACTGGAAGAAAACCACCAGAAATACAGTTTGGGTACGTTCCCCCAGGAGCTGCTCCATCTCTCTGCACTCAGGACATGTTCACACCATGGCAAGGAATGGCATGAACTCACTTTCATGAATTACTTCTTTTCAGCCAAGCAGAGCGGGGAGTAAATTATGTTTGCTTAAACCACCATGCAGGTGGTCTGAGTGAGTGGATGTTAGTTCAGGAGGAGCAGGAGAGGTGTGTGCACTGGGAGTTAGTGTGGGTCAGCTGATCCACGTTAACTAGCGCTGCTGTGGTATCTTGATTGCTTGTGATTGTGTAAACATGCCTGAAGATGCAGAGGTATAAAGCAGAGAGGTGCTTATGAGGTTTTTGAAGCTTACATCTGCTCTTACTTGGTTCTGGAGGCTTTCAGCAAAGACCACCCACTGAAACAAAGAAGAATCGCTTTCTTTAAATGAAAGGGACTAAGACATGTATTCAACCTCTTTCAATGCCCTTCTATGATCTTGTGGAGCCTTTGAATTCTTCTTTGCCTACAAGAGGTTTATTACAGTGCAAAATGAGATTCTAGAGCAAAAAGAGTCTCGTTTCTACAGGGATATGGTTGTTGAGGCTCCACACCTTCCATCTTTAAAGATTAATTCTTCACAGTGAGTTGTCATAGGTTGCTAAAATAATCTTTTCCCACCGTTTTCCTAATGTCAGCATTTCTAGAGCTCCAGTGCGTTGTGGCTGTTGTTATGTAAGGATTTATTAATGACTGTAAAGTTCAAAGGTATCTCGGCAACCCCAAGTCCCAAAAAGCCAGGAGTCATCCCAGGCCCTGCCCTGTTTCCCAAGAAGCAGTTTGCCAACTACTTCTTTTCCTAACTTTTTTTTTTATTAATAGCCTGCAAACTTTAAGACCTCTTTATTCACTTCACAGTTTTTTTGAGCATTTATGTTGCACTAGTTTTCATGGTTTCAAATCTTTCATCCACAACCTTCAGGGCTGGGGACATACTTTGTTTATAAATGAAAGTTACAATTCCCTTGTTTCAAGGAGCTAGGATTTTAGTATATATTCCCCAAAGCATAAAAGATGTGATAAAATCATGGGAGTCGCCAACAGCACACAGTCTCCTCTGTTTGGAAGAGGAGGCACTGGACTGCAGCAAGCTGCAGGCATCACTAGCTACTGTCGTGTCAGTGAGTCAAATAAAAATAACATTGTGGTTAAACATCAGCTCTGCAGGCCTAACTAAAGGAGATAACCTCATCTCTTTCTAGCTGGAGTGCTTCACAAAAGCTCTGCCTTTGTAATCCTCCGGATTAATGTTCACACTCAAGCTCTCTGCCCCAGAAGGCCTCTGCACCGCTGGCAGACTGCATTTAAAAGTATAAAGCCCTCTGTGGGATGCAGCAGCGGCTGGTGCCAGCCAGCCACCTCCTGGGACACGTGGCTGCAGCTGCTTCCAAACCCCAGTGATCTTCTTTTTTTCCCCTCTCGCTCCTCTTCACTGCTGCTTTAATTTCGGCTTCGTGCCTCCTTTCACGTAGCCCCCCTCAGCTTGAATCAGATCCCTATTGTCTGTGTTGTCAACACAGCTGTCTAAATCCCTTCCCCCAAATATCCCTGCTTTCCAGAGAGCGCCTGCCTGCAAGGCCCAGGACTTGTTCTGAGTTTGCGGCTTTTTGTCAGGTCCTGGGCTGAGCTGAGATTCCTGTTTGGAGCAGCACAAGGTCAAAATGGAAACGAACTCAGGAAAACTCTCCGGCAAAGCCTGATGCTCACTGACTGCATGCTGGTGGCTGCTGCAGCGCTCCAGCCTGGGACTGACAGGCAATGCAGAGGGAAGCAAATGATTAGCATTATTAAAAACGCTTTGCAATTATACAGCACCTTTTCATCTAAAGATTTCAAAGCTTCGTAGCACTCACACAAAGTTGCTTATTATCCTCGGCATTTAGCAGAGTCAGGAAACGAAGGAAAGCAGCTAAGTGACTCGCCTTAGGTCATGCAGTAAGGCGGCGTCAGAGGTGGGAACTCAGCCCCGGAGTGCTGACTCCCGAAGCGCCTGCCCCCGGGCAAGGCATGCCTCGCCCCCTCCGGTGCCTGACCAGCTCCTCGGTGGGGTGCAGAGACGGGGGGAGCATTCAGCCCACCATGAGGGTCAGCAGAGCCCGGGCAGGGCTCAGGAGAC
>NW_009712789.1:33310-39675 GCF_000703405.1 Apaloderma vittatum
TGTTCCTGGGGGCTCCTCCTTCTCCCAGGGCCCTCGTTCCCACTGCCGAGGGGCTGCTGTGGGCTCTGCTGTGCCTCAGGCTGCAGCCCAGCTTGCCATGGCACAGCGTGGCCAAGTCCACGGCAGCCAGCAGCCTGGAGGGCCTGGAGGACAAGGTGTGTGTGGTGTGCCATGCCCCTGGGCTGAGCATCGCCCCTGCAGCCCCATCTCCAGCACCCTGCCTCCAGCCCACTGGCCATACACACATGGGAAGGCTGTGAGGACCTTCTTGACAGGCGACATCTCTGGAGACACTTCAGCCTTGACACCCCAGAAGAACTGGTGAGGACCAGAGGTGGTTTTGCTTGTATCAGCGCTGCAGCCAGGCTGCTACTCTCTCACTAGCCAAGCCCTGGCTACAGTGAAAGTGAGGCATCACTGACTCCCTCCAGACCAGGTGGTCTGAGCCTGCCAAGGAGCCTGGATATACGTGCAGACACCTGCCAGGAGATCAGATATACATTTCTAAGATGTTACGCTCTTTGGCTGGCTGCGCTGTGGGATGCAGTGGGTGCCAAACCTCTGTGCCTTGCAGCAAGGGAGCTGAAAAAGTCAAGCTCTTGTACACTGACACTTCTCTGACTTCTGTTGAGTGTTGGGACTTCAAAACAGTCTGTCAGCAGGGAGGAAAGCCAGAAGGAGGGACTGAAGAGGAAGAGGGAGAGGAGCGAGACAGAGAAAAAAGCAGAAAGGCAGGTAGAGTTCTAGATCTCACTGTCCAGGAGAAGGCCTCGGCTGAGTCTCCTGTCCCCACTGAGGTAAAACACGTTTCTGGTGTTTACCACAAAAGGTGACTTGCACAGTTATATTTCTAAGGTTTAAAAAAATATTTCTAAAAAGATCAAATAATCTACTTCTGCTCTTCCACTATGTTGCTTCTTTTTACCCTAGAAATGTCAGGAAAGCCCACTTTGGTCAAGTTTTGTCCAGGGGACTTGAGATGTTTCATGTTTCTTAATGATAAATAGTACCTCTCTTAAACATTATATCCCTGTGATCAAGGCAGGCATGACTGACACAGCTACAGACTTCCAAGGGGTGTATTTAAATAAATAACATGAACTAATCCATATAGTTAGAGTTCCTTGGGATCTTGGGTATTTACGTGTTTAAACTTTACTGGGATGAGACTCCAGAACTGGGGATAACTAAGCATAACTTCACTGGGGCTAAAACCCAGGCAAGGGGAAAAACTTGAAGACAGAGACTGCAGCTAAATTAATTTCAACCTCAGAAGTGATCCTAAGAATGAACAGTCATTAATAGGAAACATTTTAAAAAACAAAATAACCGATAGGGTATAAAAACTATGTCTCAAAAGTGAGTCAGAGTTTTGCCTTTTAAGGGATACTAATAAAAATGGGAAAATGTTATTCCAGGCTGCATACAGCTGAGGAAAACACAGAAGGAAAAAGAGAGGTTACATGGGATAGAGGTTAATGTGTACTAGGCATGTGCAAACCCCAAACTCATGCTTTGCCTTAACTTTCAGTGAGAATGTTAATCATGTGGCTGCAGATGAGAAGGGTAATGGGATGGGGGTATGGAAATGTTCACGGCCAGGATAGAAGCAAATCTCAGGTCTCCTTCCTGCACTCAAGGCAGAGGAACAGGCTAATCCGCATGCCAGAGCCCTGGAAGAACTGGCCCGATGTCTTTAACAGGTCCCTCAGTCAGGGACAGGAGCACCGTGAACCTGTACGGAAGAAGCAAACTGACTGGACAAGAACAGGCATGAACGTTTGAGCTTAATAGTGTATGGAAAGCTTCAGAAAAAATGGTGAAGAGAAGGCTAGCAAAAGAGAGGGAGGTAAATGGCATGAGATTAAATGGGTTTATCAAACGCATTTATCTTTCTTGGGTAAGGCAAGCTGCAAGCCATTTGCTTAGTGAAGGAAATGGGGTGGATCTCGCCTATCTGGACTCGAATTGCACTTTTCATATGGTGCCATGTGGAAAGTTCTTAAGAAAAGGCAGAAGTGATTTAGCAGGAGGTGTAAACCCCATAAAGACCTGCTGTGGGAGCCGTGCGCGGCTGTCAGGCTGGAGGGCAGTTACCAGGGGAGTGTTAAACATCACTCCTTGAGATCTGGCAAAGTGCTTTTGTAAATGAGCTTGGCATTAATTTTAGGGGAGAACTGGTGAAATTGCTGATGACAGAAAATATGAAGCAACCTCAGGACAAAGGAGGCTTGAGATATTACACAGAAAAATGCAGTCAGCAGCAGAAACTGGCAGTCATAGGCACAAATGCCCAAACCCTCTCCTACAAGCTAGATGAAGCGAGAAATGCTATTCTGGAAGGCAGCAGCAAAGGTGCAGCAAAGGCTGGGGTGTGCGCAAGGAGAGGGTACCTCACTCCATTTTGCAAAGTGAATGCCAAGAGCAGGAGGATTTCTCTGTATGAATACTCCCAAGAAGAGAGAGGGAAGAGCTGATGGTGCTAAGGGCCAGTGCTGGTACAGAATAAATGAGCATCAAACATTTTGTTTAGAAGATCGTTACTAACCATTTGACAATGTGGTCCTGGAATAGCTTCCCTATTGCAGTCAGGTGTGCAAAATCTCTTTGATAAGTTTATGAAAAGGATTCTATCACACGGTGCCTGCGATAGGGGACCTGGTACATGATGTTCCTGCCAGTCCTATGCACAAAGGTAAATATCCTGTAACCCTCTGTCAATATAAATACAGAGCATGTGATTATGCATACACAAAAAGCAGGCACATGATTTATTAATCACAGGACCTCAGCTTGTCAAATAATAATTACAAGGCAATAACACACCTTGTTTTAATAAATGGCTCCCTAAGATTTTCTCCCACAGTAAACCAGTGAAAAAGGACAATTATTCTGAGGTAAAGGCAGTATTTCGTGTTTCTAGTTGTTAGCTTTTAAATGAACTCACTGTCTGGATCTCTTAAATCAAGTACTCTCATTTTTCAGCACATTTCACAAGTTCAGCCCTTCCCAGTAAAGCGTCTTTTCAGATGCGTGATTGACTTTTGTTAAGGCAAGAATGAACAGATGACAACTGCAGCAGAGAGGAGACGTGCCTCGAACAGTTTCACAAAGTAAGCCCAATTCTAACCCTTCTGCCAGGAGGGTGTTCTCAGAAATGTGAAGAGGGAAGGCTTTTTGTGCAATGTGAGGGGCCAATCCTGGAAAACCACGGTAGAGACAGGCAAGCTGTGGTTTGGGAAAGTGTTCGTCCAAAGCTGTCGCGGTGGGTTCCACAGTTTCCACACTCAGGCAAGCACAAGCCGATCCTCCTCCATCTCCAAGGGTGCCCAGCCTTGATGGGTGCTGCACATACAGCTCTGCAGCACAGCCCCAATCTCAGCTCAGCAACAGAGCTCCAGGAGAACGTTTGAAAGCAAATCTAATTACTGAGCATTAAAAAAAAAAAACAAACCCAACAAAAAACACCCAGCAAAGGCGTGTTTTAGTATCTTTTCAACCCAGAGCTGACGCTGCCTGATGAGGAATGGGATTGCTGTGCTTGCAGTTCATTTCATGAAGGCACCTTTGCAGAAGATGCAAAAATAAAAGTAGGCTGAAGGGAAAGAAAGCAGAAGGCCAAGAGACAAGCAATCGAACAGAGCAGATTGGTTTAACAGATATGATACGTCTTCACTTGTCTGCATTATGTGTGGAAATTTATATTCCAAGTGACACAGTAACAGACTCGTTTGTAATCAAACAGCACTGCCGAGGTGTCAGGAGCACAGATGCTGCCTATCGAAAATATTTAAAACAGAATGTAAAACTCTGAAAAGCAAGCAGCGGGGGAGCACAAGGCGAGCGTGAAGTTTTCTAACCCGGCGCAACCTCCCTCTGCTTTTCACTGCTCTCTCTGGCGCTGGAGGTCGGACGGACCGTCCGATGTGCGTCACCCCAGCCAGGGCTCAGATAAACCTTGATGAAAAGCGAAGGCCGGCAGCGAGCAGTCCGGGGCAGCCTGGGGACCCGAGGTGCCTGCTGTGCACCAGGCATGGGACGGGGGGAAGGGCTGCTCCACGCGTTTTGGGGAAGTTCAGCCAATGGATTCCTCCCCTGGGTGTTACGGGAGGGCTTGGCCAGCATGTGAGAAAGGGAGGGGAGAGTTTGAAAACAACCCAGCAGGCTCGAAGGAAGGAAGGAAGGCAGTGAGAAAGAGACCTACTCGCCTCCGTGCAAGCGTTTCGCTCCAGGTGACCGGTGGCGTTCGGGGTGGAAGGGCAGGAGGGGCCTCAGGAGCTGCCGGTGGGTCCCCGCTCGGTGCAGGTGGGCGCAGTGGGGGGCCTGGGCACAGGTAACCCCAGGATGCAGGTGTCGGGGAGCAGATGTTGAGCAGCGCAGGTGGCCTTGAGCTGGAAAGTGGTCAGAAACGGTTGAATGAGGTGTTTTTTTCTTTTTGGTTTTTTTTTTCCTCTATGGGAGGAGGAATTCTACTCTTCTGGGTTTTATGGGGATTTTGGTGGTATGTTTGCTCTTAATATGGCTGGGACGGAGCAAGCAGGTCTCTACAGCGCAGAGGTCAGCATGTGATCAGCTCTCTTTAAATATCGCAGGTGGTTTTGAGGTTAGAAAAGCAGAAAGAGGTGATATGTTTTGGCAGACTCGTTGATACAATGGAAAAATACAAAAAATCTTTCATGCACATCTGCCCTTTTTCAGGTCACAGTGTTTTAGGAGCCAGAAAGCATGTGCAGTCAAACCTAGATGAGAATTTCAGTGATTGGTAACACATTTGCTAATAGAGATATTTGGCAGAAGAAAAAACACACCAAGTTCTTGTCTGGGAATGTGCTGAATGGTTCAGGGTTTTTTATCCTCTATTTATCACTGACCCAGCTTTTGGGCCTCTTGGAATTGATCCGGTCCTAATTTTTACCAGAAAATTCTCCAGCAGTGCTTTAAAATGTGTAATTGGCACGATGCACTGATGTGGCATTTTGTGGCATCTTCTCTTGTGCAGGTTCTGGTTCCTGTTTCAGTTTCTCTGTTACCTCTTTTCTCATAACTGAAAAATCTCTTCAAAGCCCTTCTTCTGCCTTGCAGGGGAAGCTGAATTCCAGTATCTATGTTAATAGCTAGAATATATTTTCCAAATCACGGTGATGACATCGCAGTGGTTTGCTTGGTATATGCTAGTCAGTGGGGGTGCAAAAAGCAAAGCAGAAATTATTATTTGATTGATGGGGGAAGAACATCTTTTGAGGCTGCCTCTAGGTAGCATGTGAAAAAAGTCTTGTGTGAGCATGCTGAACTGTCCTGACTTGAAAATGTCTGCAACTTAGTGTCTTGATGAACAAGAAAGATTTTCTGTCATTTGCCTGAAAGGGAAAGTATTTGTCATTAAAAATACAGCAATTGCGCTGCACATTCTTTTAACAGATTGCTGTTGTTTTAATTCTTGAACCTAGTTGTGATGATTCATGCAGAGCTGGGCCAGTAAATAAATTCAGCAGCTCTTACACAAGCAAAGTTTGGCTCTTATTTCAACTAGAAGTACACTGATTTGGAGTACAATACTGGAAAAATATGTAAAAGTACTACAAAAGTCAAATCATAATCTTTTAATTGAGGAGGACTCTCTTGCTGGCAGCTGAAAAATCCTGCAATGCAAAAGTAGTAAAGCAGAAGGGATCTGTGTTTGCTTTTCTCATAGCACTAGACTGCTATGGCTGAGCTCTCCCGAGTGACAAATCACAGACAGAAAACAAAGGGTTAGCCGAGTTTTTAGGAAAGATTGTGAACTGAGGGAAAATACATGACAATGAGAGAATATCATCTCTAATTAGGTGTCTGGCCTCAGGCAGTGCATATAGAATAAACAGGGTAAATGTAAACTAAAATAAAGTGGGAAGTTTGGAAGGCTGTGGGTGGGTTTAGCTGTCAATCCTAAACCTGTGCTGTGCTGGAGAGCTTCAGCAGTGGAGAAGGTGGCTGCAGCACCTGGTGCCCCGGCTGAGAGGTAGCTGTGGCCTTGCCTGGCCCCGGCCCAGAGAGAAGCTGAGCAGAGGGCGGAGGGGTCTGGCGTGAAGAGGGAGCGAAATACCTGTGTTAGCCGGCAGCAGTACCGAGAGGCAACACGTTATTTTGCTGATGGATTTGCGCCAGAAAAAAAACAATAAATTGATTTCTAATGAAAGGAGGAGGACACGGTGTTGAAGAGGAGCCCGGCACAGCCGTCACGGTTTCGGTGCCCACAGGGCTCTCCCCTCATCCCGGCCCGGTTCCGTCCCCGGGCGTGCGAACACCCGCACGGCCCCTCGAGCAGTGTCCGCACTTGTCCTTTCCGATCAACCCTAAAACCTGTCGCAGGTGTTGCGAACTGACCC
>NW_009712790.1:0-1879 GCF_000703405.1 Apaloderma vittatum
GCAGCGGGAGCCTCAGCCCTGCGCCGGCCGCACGTTTGCTGGGCTGCCGCTGGCGCACTCGCCCTGACCCACTTTCCTGCAGTATTTCTGCATAGCGACAGAGGTCCTAGCAGGACAAGCGTCACCTCCGAGCCCACGGGATTCTCCATTTCCTACCGCTCCGACTGGAGGAATGCGCTCAGCCTTCGCAGGCAGGCACGCACAAGCAGGGCATTACACATGAATGTATGTAAAACGCACAAATCCCAGGAAGAGAAGGAATTAGAACGACAACAAACAATCCTGTTCTCGTTTGCAGAATATCCCTCCGAAGCAGACACGGGGCTGCGAGAGCAGCTGAATGAATATCCAGCCGGCGGATCCTCCTCGCGGCTCGGAAGAAGCCTGGCAGCTCCCTTCTGGCAAAAGCTCTTTTAAAGGGATTTTGCTCGTTTCTCTCTAGCTGGTTCGAGCAGTCCTATTGCCCCGAATCAACCCTGCCCTCCAACTTCAACCAAAAGAAATCCTAATATACTGAGTCAACCAGAAAATTATTATTCCTTCGTTACACCCGGCCAAAGCTCTGAGAGTAAGGAAATGCATTTTCCCACCCCAAGCCTCGCGCACTTCGCTGACTGTCCTATTCCCTATTCACTCAGTCCCTACAGAATTACAGTGTGTTCACTGCAGATGCACTTGCAGTTCTGATGTCATCTCAAGGCTTTTTTCCTTTTCTTTTTTTTTTTTAGGTGAAGCATCTATATTTCCTCTGTTCTGAAATTTTGTGCTGAAACTACAACAAGCCAAAAATCTCTTCAATGGGAAATTTCACAAACAGAGGATTATGACTTCAGCTACAGAATAAGCAGCAGGAGCAGATGGAACTCTTCAGAAACAATGATTCCATTTTCATGCAAATGTCCTTAGTAGTTAAAAAAAGACGAAGAAGAAGAAAAACCACCAAGATATCAGAATGGTTTCTAAATGGAAGGTTTTTGAATGATGCTAAAAGCAAAGGGCTGGTAGCTCTCCACAATCCCAAGCGTTTTAGCAGCAGCCAGGGGAAGAAAAGCATGACAAACTAAAACCAGACTGTGTGCCTCCCCAGAGTCGCGATGAGAGAACTGGAAAATGGGGGGAAAGTATATTTTAGTTTTTATGATTTTCAACATCATCACCGGCTTTGTGGTAATGCGTACTTCAGAGCTAATTCTTATGCTCTTTAAGAGCACAGACTTCATTCATGAAGCAGCATGACAAAAATTCTTTATCCACTTGACGACTACAGAAGGTGACAGCCACCGAGAAAAAGACAGCCACAGGGACACTGTCAGAGTGCTAACCTGCAGCGTTCCTCCCTTTGAGCACAAGTGCTCCCCTGATTACAGGAACACAGACATGCATTTTTCATAGCTGAAATGTGGAAACCGAGCCCATTCTTTTGTTATTAATACCGGCAGCATACCCTGAAAAACAAATACAGGCACACAGTTAGCAGACCCCATTTCTGGCTCTTCCACTGACTTCTTACTTGGTTTTCGCCTACACCTTCATTTTTCCCTCCTGTTTACCTCTCTGGTGAGAATTCAAGCTACTGCCTAACTCTCAGCATCGGGAGGGTGACTGACTCTGCACAACACGCGGCGTAAGGGCCGCTGTGCCGTGCCGCAGCACAAAACCCGGCGCCGCTCTGTACCCAGCACACCCCGTAACGGCAAAACTGGGGAAGGCCCAGGCAATGCCACTGGGAAATGCTACTTTTTTAGCTGAGGTTTTAAAGCGGAGAGGAAACTACATGCACGGCAGAGCAAGAACGAAACCCACTGCTGTTTGTCACTGCTTCCCCCTGGACCACGAGCGAGGGGAAGTGTGGTGGCGATGCCGGCAGTGACCTGCGGCC
>NW_009712791.1:0-940 GCF_000703405.1 Apaloderma vittatum
ACGAGGATGATGAAGGGAGTTGAACATCTCTACTCAGTGGTGCCCAGCTCCGGCAGGGAGCAAACTCATGGATTTTTCACGTTGGGATCACACCCTCCTTTTCTTTTCGGCGAGGTTTGTTAACTAGCAACAGGCAGGAACCCGGTGCACTGGTCTGCAAAGGGTTTTTACGAATATTTTTAAACTGCTGGAGCCCAGCAGCGGGTGCCGAAGCGCCGGTGTGAGCTCCTGGCAGCAGGGAGCAGAAAATTCGTTCAGCTTTTGCTCCTGGTTGATCAGCAGAGAGGGGACTGCCCAGTTGGAGGAAGCTGGAGCTCGGTGATATCTGCCAAAGAAAACCCAACCTTTCAGGCTTTAACGCGCTCGTGGCTAAATTGCTCGGATATTAGTATTTATCTGGGATAATCTGGTGTCTGTGAAGTTGTCACAGGTTTGCAACCTGATGATTGAGATCGGAATTTGAGCTTCTGGGGGTTTTTGGAGGTTTGTGTTTTTGTGTTTCAGTTATTTTTCTTTCTTTGGTTTGTGGTTTCTGACTATTTTCGCTTGTGGCTTGAGGCTGGCAAGGCCTTGGGTCGGGTGACGCGTTCGGGTTTATCAAAGACCGTTCGATGTAACTTCTGAAGGGTGATTTTTCTTTTTTTCCTTTAACGATATGGGAAGCTTTTGCGGCTTTAAGCGCTGAGAGAACACGTCGGGTCATTTGTCCGCGGTGATCCTGAGGGCGGGTGCCTGGAAATTCACAGTTGTGGCTTCACGTGACGATCCGAAATTCTTCAGAAATCACTTTGAGACGGCCTGTGAGGAAAAAGTTAAAAAAGCCCAACCCACCGCGGATTCCTGAGCGAGCTTAGCAAAACCCTGCGGGAAACGGAGCCTCTAAAAGTTGGGCTCTGGCAGCAAAATCTGCTTTTTGGCTCCCGGAACCGTCCCGTGCGGC
>NW_009712791.1:958-1827 GCF_000703405.1 Apaloderma vittatum
TTCCAAGTTGTGAAATCTTGGTTGTGTGTGTTGTGGGCTTGGGCAGGGAGTTCAGTTCCCCTCCTGCCAGCGTGCTGCTCTTAAAAAATTAAGAGTTTTACTGTGACTTTATTTCTGAAGCTGATTGCACCAGAGCCCTTCCCAGGGGACGTTTCCTTCACGATCTTCCAGCCCGTGATGTTCTGAATCCGAGCGTCGGCCGCCTCGTGGTTGTATTCAGTTACAAACAGGGGTCTGTGATTTCTCTGCTCGTCTCTTCTGGCCTTAATTAGGTTTTGTGCTCGTTAAGGGCAAGCAGGGCCTGGTTCTGGGGGGGCTGGGGGCATCGCTGCCCCGACAGATCCCGCTGGTTGGATCCTCTCGATTCCTCGGTGCGGGATCGCCTTCGGCTGGGGGACCGACCGAAAGGAAATTTGGTGTTTGTGCCCATCCTAGAAATTCGGGGGGATGAGAAAGCTCAGATCTCATCCCCTGCCGTGTGCCAGCCCCGCGCTCTGCCCGGTTTTTGGGGTGAGGATGTGGCAGAGAAGCCACGAGATCGTGGGAGAGAGCGGATAACTTTTAACGCCCTCCCTTGGTGCGCGCTGCGAAACGTTGCAGGTTTACCTCGCCAAACCTCCAGATATTTTAGTTTTTCTTCCACATTTGCACTGCAAGAGGGAAGCGATTCGGAGCAGGGAGCAGGAGCGCGAGGTGAAGCTGGGTCTGCAGCGGCTCCTTCGAGAGAGCGAAGGCTCCGACGGGGCCTTTCCAAACAAACCCAGACGCCCTCCCTCCCCCTCGGGAAGATTTCAGAGTTGATTTGCGGAGGAACAGCTCCGTGTCGCTTCCTTCCCCTGCCCCAAAGCGGAAATTCCTCTCCTCTTAAT
>NW_009712791.1:1963-3000 GCF_000703405.1 Apaloderma vittatum
GACACCTTTGGGATCGGCCCTTTCTGCACCCTGGGACTTTGAAAGAAGGGGCGCGGAGACGTCCGACTGATCTGAAGCGGAGCCCAGAGGAGGTGGGCAAGGCCTGTGGTGCCAGCGAGGAGGATGGAGCGTGAGGAAGGCCACCCGCCGCTTGTTTTGGGTGTCTCGCGCCCGCTGACTTCCCTTTATCCCTGATGTCCTGGCAGAGACCTTAAGTATTCCCATACAGCGACCGTGAACAGTCCTCTCTCTTCTAAAAACCCGTTCCCACACCAAATCCTTCGTTCTGAACTTCTTCCGAGGAGGCCTCGGGCGCTGAAGCAGGGCCTGCACGTCGTTGTCGGCCCCTTCGCCCTCCGAGCTGGAGGCTCATTCTGCGTTTTCCTCACCCCTGGGAGATGTGAGGGAAGGAAGAAACTTCTTCAGCGACGCCAGCGGCTCAGAGGAAGACAAATGGAGCGGTGATGCAGGCCAGCAGCACGGCCGTGGTAAAAGATACTTGTTTTTATCTTTGAAGAGATATGAGCAGTTTTGGAGTGTGTTTTCCACGAGCTGGGGCCGTCGCTGCGAGCCAGAACCTCCGTCCTACCCCGAGATTAAACCGCCCTTGGCTTGAAACCTGACTTCAGGAACTGTACAAACACTTGACTGCCCCGCGATGCTGAAAATAGTGGAGTTTTTTTCCCTTTCCCACTGTTGGGAATACAAAAGGCTGGTTTATATTTGATGAGGTGAGAAGCAAAACAGCTCGACTTCTCGAGGATTCCCCAGCCTCGCAGCTTTAGCCACTGTCTGTTAAACCTGACTTAAATCCTCTGCTTTGTCCCCACCGGTTCCGGCAGTTCTGCACCGCTCGGCTGCGGTTCGGGAGCCCCAACGGGAGGGTTTTGGGGGGTGAGTTGGGTTGGGTTTCTTTTTTGGTCCACTAAAGCAGAAGTGGTTTGTCTCTGCCTCCGAGGAGCTCCCTGCAGAGAGCCTGGCTGGGGTGACCACATCGCAGTGGGTTCGCGGCAAACTGAAACCGCAGCCGTTAGAAC
>NW_009712791.1:3097-3432 GCF_000703405.1 Apaloderma vittatum
ATCGCTTCTTCCCCCAAACGCCGGCGGTTTTGCTCGGGGTGTGTGAGCCTGGCCGTGGTGCCCACAGGTCAGTGCTGCCGGAGAATAGAAACAACTCTGAAAAATCGTATTTTTCAAGGTTCATCTCGGTGACTTCTTTGTCTCTCGGATCCCCTTTTCAAGAGGCGGCGTTCGTGTTATTTTTGGCAAACTCGGAATTGTTCCCCTCCCCTCCGGCAGGCTCCTCCTCTGTCGAAAAAGGAGACCACCTCTTGTCGTGGAGCTGAGGAGAACAGCCCGTGCTCCCGGCTCGGGACCGAGCCTCCGCGCGGGCTCTGGCGAGGCAGGAGATGAAA
>NW_009712792.1:0-10277 GCF_000703405.1 Apaloderma vittatum
TCGGAGGTGGGAGGGAAAGGGACCCTCAGAGCCCTCCGGACTGATGGACCAGGGAGATGACAGGGGAGCACCCTGGGGTGGGGGAGGTCCTACCAGCACTCCCCGCACCTTTCTCTGCTGCAGGAGGGGACATATTTGGGCATCTACTGCTGAGTCCCTACGTGTCTTCAAAATACAGCACAGAGCTCCGTGTGGGAGAACATCTGGCCCATAATCCTTGGGTTAGGGCAAGACACCACAGGAGTGGGGACCCCTGCCACCCTCACGGGTAGTACCACTGCTCCTTCTGCACCCAGCAGGCCCTCAAGACCTAAGAACCCATCTTTAGGGCCAAACCAGTCCCTTTCCAAGTCCTAGACAGGGTTTTAATGTCCTTGCTGTGCCTTTAGCAAGCCTCCCCACTGCGAGCATGTGACACTGTACTGTGTGATAGCCACAGGAATGCTCAGCTGAGCTTTTTTACCTCTCTGTGCTGTTTTATTGGTAAAAAAAAAAGAATGCCAATACTCATGTTGTGGGTCCAAAAGAAGAATCTGAGCTTTTTTTTTTTTGTCCCCACTTTTGGCCTTTGAAAGTATCCAAGCAGCGGGTTAAAGCTGTGTCAAGTAAGTTAGGACAGCTTTGTAATAAAAAAATAAATTTTGGGAAAGCATCCACTCTCATACTCAAGAGCAGCATTGAGTGCTCACCCCTCCTCACAGGGACCTACCTGGGCTGACCATGCTGGGAAATCCTTCAGGAGAAGCAGGTGCAGCCCTCGGTAAAATAAAAGCTGGGAATAAAAGCCTGGCACTGCTCATCCCCATACCAGCCATCCCGCCCTGCCATCCTCTCGGGGGTGCAGCGTGAGGAGAGCTCTCCGATCCCGAGATCTTTATTTCTTCCCCAGGAGATGACCCCCTTTCCAGTCCTAGAATGATCCATTTTTCTTCACAGACTTCCATCCATCCCGTGCTTACCACTCACCAGGTGATGCATCTTGAAATTTTGCATTTAACTCCGTGAACAGCAAAGGCTTCAGCACACTCGCCATCCCACGACAGCAGATTTCCTGGGTTTTACACAACATCATTAGTTAATGATGCGTGGTATATAGTGAGCCAGACCTTACCTGAGGAGTGGGGGGCGGCCATTACCCCATTTGCAACACAAAAAGTTTCAGAGGCAGCTCCCAACACCAGCTCACCTCCCCTCCCCCATCCCCATGCCAGTTTCTTCATGCCCACACCAGAGGGATGGACAGGAGGGAGCCTCCCCCTTCCTCCCTGGTCAGGAGAGGTTGATTCCCTCCCAAACCCAGCAGGTTCAGAGCACCTGGGATGCTCCAGGTGCCCTGGGCAGACTTTGGTTGGAAAACAGAGGATTTAAGCCCAAAGAGCAGGTGACAGCATCCTTCCCTCATGGGGGCTCCCATACACTCCGCAAATCTAGCCAACCAAAAAAATTAAAGTCTGCCCGTGGATCCAAAAAAAAAAAAAAAAAAAAAAAAAAAGAGATTCAACATGCAATTCCCTGAAGACACCGTGGCATGCAAACCTTACAATAAATTCTTTAAAAAAAAGTTTAAAACACGAATTACATATCTCCGTTTTAATGTTTAACATGTTTTATTGGTTGGCACAAATAAAGTTTGAGCAGTTTGAGGTAAGTGGAGTGCATATAACAGACCCTAACTCCACTTATATATTTGGGATTTAACTGCTAGAAATCGTGTCAGTGCTAGCAATAGGAAACATTCGAAATGCGACGTCAAAATTCAAGAGAAATTTGCCTTGAACTGTTGTAGATTCACTCAAGCAGAGTCCCTTGATTCTGCACAGAGATCTGTTGTATTTCATGGGGTTTAGCACCATTTCAGGGAGAAAGTTATCTGTGAGACAAAAAAAACACAAGCAAGGCTGCTCAGAATAAATCATGTAAAATCACATTATTGCCACCACAGCTTGAGTCTGGGTGAGCAAGCTGAATTGCTTCAACTGTTTAAGGAAGGAAGAAGCATATGCATACTCCGATTTATTTTTTAGTGCAAAGAAAACACACAGACACGCACACAAATTATCTAATTCCGAGGAAAAAAGCACAAAGAATTTCAGCATCTTAACATACCAAACTACTCTGACCACATGGAGCATGTGGTTGTATCTACACCAATAAACCAAGCAGCACTGGCGATCATTCCTGGACCAAGTTTTCAGAAGAGCCCCTGCCTCTTCCCGTTGTTACTGGAGCATTGTTTTTGGTACCATCCCTGAAGCTGTGGCAGGGGTTGTGTCCCCCAGCCCAGTATTTGCAGGTAAGAGAGTTCATCTGCAGTTCAAGAGTGTGGAGGAAAAAAAAACAAAACAAAACAAAAACAAAAACAAAAATCCCTGGTGAACTTTCCCAGCTGTGGAGCTTCTAATCTATTTCATTATTCAGACATTTTTTGTCTCTGCCTCAGACAAGTTGTCCCAAAAAAACCGCTGAAAGTCGTTGACTCCTGAAAAAAAAGAATAACCAACCCAAAAACCATACGATTTTTTACCCATGATCAGACCAAGGAACCCAGATTCAACATACTTTTGATTAAAATGGCCTTAAATGGCTCATATCCAAGGAGGCTGATCCCAGCCCTCATCCTCTGCTGTGCCACGGAGGACTCATCCCCACGTCTCATGGGATAAAACAAAACCTGACCCTCCCTGGTGCAGCTACAACCTGCTCCACTCCATGTGCGTCAGGGAAAAGGGAATTACCAGCAATTTTAGAGGTTGCCATAGAGCATAGATCAAAGCAATATTATGCCAGCCCTTCCCCTCACGCCAGCCAACCACATCTCCAGCACCTTCCAGTAACCCGCTAGAGAGGGAAACTTAAATCTATACGTGCTTATATGCATGAATTTACATACACTTAAAGGCAAGGAAAGGGGTGCTAGCAGCACCAGACATCTCACTAATTGACTGGCACTGTGGCCAGGATGAAAGTAAGTTAGGTTTGTGCAATCCCTACTACTGATTTCCAAAGACAAAGGCTTTAAAGGTCAAAATAAAGGCTCACTTAGGGCTGCTGCGATGCTTTTTTCAAGTAATGGATAAATGTGGAAGTTGCCTTTGATGGTCCCTTTCAGAGTTAGGTAACAGCTGGGTGAAAATCCACTACAAAAGAGAATTCAGTGTTATCATTAGTGGTGACTCTGGATGGCAGCTGTTTGCTGCATTTTTCGGAAGACCACTTGATTTGTCCCTCTCGAGTAAGGCCACTTAAAACTCCATATTATGGAAATAAAGACCAAACCAGAAACAAAACCAGCAACTGAAACATCCCCATTTTTTTTGTGTGTGCTTTGGCTCTCAAGGCTCTCAAGGTAAGTGTTTCAAAATAAGGCAAAAATAAAACTTAACCCAGAGTCAACAAAGAACAAATCAAGCTGATTGAGATGGAGAAAGAAAGAAGATATGGTCACCTAGCCCGTATAGACACCTGGGAAAAATAAATCAGATGGATAACAAAATTAATGTAAAATGACAGAGAAATGGCAACACTGAAAGTAATTTTGGCTTTTTGCAGTCCAGGACATTTAGGACTGGTTTTTTTTCTTCCTCTCCATTCTTCTTGAACCAAGTATTTTTGTGTTTGCAACCTGCAAATAATAACCTGATTATTAAACTACAGCCTCACTGCTGTTGGGTCCAGTTTGACAGAAACCTGGTGAAAATATTGTCTGCCCAAACTCACTGTGGAATAGATCAGTAGCAAATTAGTGACTGCTAGACAACACATCTGATCACAAAGCCAGGACCTTATTGCCTTCAGTGTGAGTGTAAGTTTTCAGAAGGGATTTAAAGAGGGAAAGGGTTATGGCAGTGGTGGATCAGCTCTGGGAAAACACTTCAGCAAAAACCACGTGAACATCAAGCTCAATATGTACAGGTCCATCTCCTGCTGATCCCAAGCTCACTGAAGTCTGAAGACACCCATTAACCTCATTCAAGAATGCTTTCGCCTTCAGAAGACTTCAGAAAATATGTTTTTTTCTGGACAGCCTAGCTTCTGTAAAGGAATAAATCAACTCAATGGTATGTTTTAAACCACCTGGCCTAATATATTGTCAGGGTTTTTTTAACCACTGTCATAAACTCCCTAAAAATTAGTCTAGACTTTCCATTCAGCTAAAATCATGATGCAAGTATTCAAATAGGAACCTGAAAGTAATCACTCTTAAACTTTATTCCCTTTCAGCTGAAAGGCAAAAGCTGAGGCTTGACAGTAAGCAAGGCAGGGCTGAGTTTTTCTCCCCATAACCAGCTTAAACTAAATTCTAGGGCTGCCTTTCCTTTTATAGTCATGCTTTGTATCTGGGTTAAGGGCTTTAAAGCACGTGAAATACAAGCTTCTGTTCTCTCAGCCACCACTGAAGTCAGACCTTCAGCTGGTGGAAACCAGCATCTCTCCATCAGAGCCTGCAGGGCGTGACATTCATTTCAGCTGGGAGCAAACCCTGCAGATTTTATTTTAAGAATGACTATTTACCCATCTTCCCTGTTCTACCTTTGTTTTGTTTACTGCCTCGCACAAGAGCAATGCAGAAAAAGCAGCACCTACATGGGTTTCAGGAGGTTCCCGTTCCACCCCAAAGAGGCAAAGAGGAACCTGAAGAACTTCATTGTTCCTCCTCCAGAGCAACAGCAAAGCAGAGCACACTTAGAGTTCTCTCTCAGAAGTTGCTTTCTTGGCTGTTGCTGGTGCAACCATGGCTCTCACTATATCCCTTGGCATCACGAGAAGAGGATAAGAAACCTTCTCAGGATAAAGGTTACCTGTGTACGTTTATCCCCCTCATAGCCATCTCCATCTTCAGAACACTTTTCTGTAGAACATATTAAAAAGCAATCAGTAAAAAAAAATAGCTCTTTCCTTAGGTAAAAGCGTCTTAGTCAATCCAACCACAGAGGAGAATGGCATGATAAACCATTCATGGAGCCAGGCTGAGGGAGATGCTCTTCCACCAGCTCCTGCTCCTGGTCACCACCAGGGACAGCAGTGGGCTGTGAGGACCTCTCGTGTGACACATGCAAACAGTGATTACGTTCCCAAATACTCCGTTTCTACTTTCTTCAGCTTGATTTTAAAAGGCAAACAGCAGCTTTTCTGGTTTTCATCACTTATTCATGGGCTACTCCAGATAGCCATCAAATATATAACCAAATTAAATTAACGTATCTTGAGTTTTGTAACCCAAGGTTTCCTGTTTCAGCCCACGGGACGCCTGCTTCTGTTTGGGTTGCCACTTAATCATTGCATAATATTTGTTTTGGCTTCGTTGTGTGTAAGAATAGATTTATACACTTCCATCTGGCCGCAGCATAGTAGTCACCAGAGGATAAAAGCTACCCTTAGCTACCCTTAGCTCCTCCACAGGCTGTGCTAGCGCAGCACAGCTTTGGAAACAAAAGTCAGAACAGAGTAACTAAAAAATACATACCTACCAATCTCATCAGTCTTTACTAAATAATATGTGCCCCTTGAGTCTTCTCCCACCTCTAAAACTGCAAAGAAACACACATACTCTACGTGGCTCTCTGAGAGGTGGCTTGTGGTTATGGCAATCCTGGTTTTGCCTGTGCCACTCCAAAAAAATATAAAAGATACAGTGTGATATAAGGGTCTGATCTAGGATGATTTCCCCCGTCATTGTTAGAGCAGCTCTGAGGGACCTCAGGGTGATTAAGGGTCCCATCATACTAGGTGTACAGTACTCAAAGCCAGCTCGAAGGCAGTACCTGTCATCTCAGCCTAAAGAAGAACCTGACTTGACATCCTCTGGAATCAACGGGAGGACTCACGTTGACTTCAGGAGACATTGAATCAGGCTCTCAAAGGAAGACAGGCTGCAAGAAGTGACTGATGAATATAGGCTTCACATTTATTGGTACTTGGAGATATAACAAGGAGTTCTGACAAGTCACAGACATAAAAAAATAAATAAAAATCAACAATAAAACTCTACAACATCATCTATAATCAAGTGCAAAGCAAGTGGAAACCGCAGCAGTTGCAGCACAAAATACTTACAGCGGTACTTGTTGCAAATCTGTCACCCACACGTTGGGGTTAAAAAGGATAAGAGCAGAGACACATGCATGACATGCCTGGCTCTGCAGGGATTCAGTCATTGTAACAGTTCCTCTGGGAGGGGAAAAAAACCCCAACAGAGTGGTAATCCTGTGTCACCTCTGCCCAATGTCCTGCAGCTGGCTCCCCAGGTGCCCCATGCGACTTGCTGCCAACATCCAGCAATTGCCCCACCTGTGACAGCACTTCGGTCCCACCTGAAGGCATCACATCATCCTCTCTCGCTGTTGGCCAGAGAACCGTGGTGTTTGCCTTGAAGGCTGGAGCAGCAACAGCTTGTCTTCTCTCCAACTCCCAGGTCTGAAGCAGGCTCCTTCTGCTGATACCCGCTAGCAGCACAGTTGTGGGGTGCTTTGGACAGCGCCTTCCTCCAAGTATCGCTTCTGTTCCTGGAAAGCCTTGGCATGCTTGTGTGGGTCCTCCCAGCCAGCACTTTATTCCCCTGAGGGAGGCAAAGGAGTCATTGAAAAACGTTATTTTAAAGAAAGGAAGGCAGATAACATCAGAAGCCAATTCGTGAGCAACAACTGAACGGGAAAAGCCATTTTACTCATTGAGTGGCATTTTAAGCACAATGGTTTACATTTGAGATAACTCAGTGTATCAACAGCGCAACAAAAGTAATTCAACAATACCATTTCCAGCCTTTGAGCAGAATGGATCTTAATTGCCAAAGAGACACTTTCCTTCATAATTTTTTTTTCTGTACTTTGAGCCTGGAGAAAATTGCAGCTCTCTCCTGATTAAGTGCTTAATTGTGGTCAGTGCTTTTCAAAGTATTTTCAGCAGTTAGCTTAAGTTCCACTTCAGATGCACACTGTTATTGACTTCTTTATCAACTCACACAATTTCCCTGCATCAAATGCTTTCTGGAGTATACTTGGTGGGCCTTGATCACATCCCTGCTGCGCAAGGACTCAAATGGAGGGCCAGATGCCCGGAGAGCCTGGCAGAGCTCTTTAGCTCGGGGTCCAGCAAGACATTTTCCTCCCTTCCCTCAGGCACCTTTCCTCATCTGAAGTGGAAAAGTTGCAATTTGACCCAGGAAGCATGGGCAGAACTTGCAGGCAGAGCAGCAGCATCTGAATCCCAACTGTTTAGCTGGGTTTGCCAGGAAACCAAAAGGAATTTATCCACAATTTTAAGCTGGGAAATAACAAGCCAACTTGGGATGTGCTGGACAACAGCTAAAGTCTACAGAATGGAGCTGAAGACATTTGCCTAGTTCTAAGACCTTTCTCTAAATTAGGAAGAATAAGGGCTAAAACTATTTTTTTTACCTCAGTCCTGAAGCAGGTGACCAGTTAATACCATTGGTTCCTCCCCTTGCAATCAAGAGAAGTGAAAATAGCTCCTCATTCCCCCACCGAGTAACTCGCAGGAAACCTCTTTGCCAAGAACCTCTTCAGGTTATTTATCCGCTGTGAAAAGCTGGTGCTTGCTCCAGCCTGGCCACACTATTAACTGCCTTCTCTCCATTTCACATGAGCTCACAAGAAGGTCTTGAAAGGTTTAACAGCTCCTCTGCACTGTGGTTTTGAATTTAGCGGGTCAAGAAGCAGCCTCAGCCAACATTGAGTCTCACTCTGGCCATCCTGGGGTGTCTGGGTTCAACTGGAAAGTTTTCCATAAATTCGGTGTCAGGGATGGAGCCAACTCGACCTCAGCTACACATCCAGCCCTGAAGTCTTGAAGAGCCTCATTACTTCACAGATACTTCATCATACTCAAGCCAATTATCACTTGCTAGGGAGAGCATCTCCCATGTTGTGGTTCCTGAACGTTGATCGCCCATGGCTCCTCAAAGTTTCCAGCAGTGGGAAAACTTGTGAGGTTGATGTCTCCAGACATTGCAGGTGGTGCCAGCAGCCGACATCCAGACAATAGAGCTGCCAGCAGTTAATGCAGTAATATTTTCATTTCGTTGTACATGAGAAAAGATAATTACTTTCTGGGTTTAAGAACTGAATGTGTTGATCCAAATGTAATCTCCGTATTTTAGCATTTGATTATTACATTAGGAATACAAATGTCAATGAGCTGTAGTAGCCTAAGTTATCAAAAAAAAAAAAAAGAAAAAAGAGATGTACTACTTAAATCACAGTACAGAGGTAAGAACAGATGCCAACAAGGGACTCATAACTTTTGTTAATTAAAAAAGACATTACTTCCAAAAAGCATTCAGGTAGCTGAGAGCTTTTGTTTTTCCCAAATGATCCTTTTGCGTCTGGCACGCAAAGAATTTTCTTTACACCCCGCTCAAGGCACAACCAAGACAGAGCCTAACCAGCAGCACTCATAAAGCAAGTACCAGCTTTTTTATTATTATTTTTTTAAATTTTTTTTTAAAAGTCCAGCTAGTTCGGGAAAAAAACCAAACAAACATTGTCTTCCAGGAGGAGATCCCCATCCTGAACTTCTTGCTAACAGCACCTAACACAAACTGGAAGCCAAGACTGCGTGTAATAGTAAACAACGTGAGTGTGCTGCCAAGAATTGATTCAAATTGTTACGATTTGCTGTTGAACAAGCTATTGCCTTGATTTCTCAGCAAAGTTCAAGTTCACAGTGGGCTGATTAGTCCCGCTAACATTCTTGAAGCACTTGCCGTTGTATGAAATTTTATTAAATTGCCAGCGTTGACGGCTGCTCAAAGTTTGTGTGCCTCCCTGCAATTGATGACAGCAAAATAAGGGAATAAAGGAAGGGGGAGGGAGGGGAACTCTGTTTGTTAAGGTGGTTTTCTTTCTTTTTCAATAAAATGTCAACTCCATTATACAGATGTCAACTCTATTACTGTAATGCTCCTTCTGTAACCTCACACATAACTATGTGCTAATAAAACAAGTTTCTCAAAGGGAGTGCTGAGGGCAAGCATGCCTGCCATAGGTTTCAATCTGTTTAAGAAAATGCCTGTTTATCCCTGTAGACACAAATACCTTTTTCATTACTCTGTTTTCCTGGGTGTCTTTGTCACTCAAAAATACAAACCTGCTCCTTATCCTGAGGAGCCCGCCGTGGTCACAGACCTCCTCTTGGGAACAGAGGACAGGTAGATGAAACCAGGGGCTGCTTGTAAGCCCCACTCACCCATAGCTTGTTTAAAAAAAAAAAATAAAAAAAAATATCTGTTTTTCAATAAAGCAAAACCCTTTCCCAGGCAATAGCTGGTAGAAGCCTGAGGAAGGACAGATCTCCTACTGCAACCTCAGTTTTGTTGGCTGCACACATCAATAACATGCAGAAAGAGATGAGTACATATTTAAAAAAGAATAAAGAAATCCATTCTGGAATGGGAGCTGTTTAGATAATTGATTTCCCTTGGACTTACAAGCACTAAATAACACCCACTGAGCCACATCTCCGAGATAACCTTTTCCTTCAAATCTCTCTTCCAAAGGATTGGCCTTTGACAGAGGCACCTTTCAAAGTGCAAATCTAGCAAGCTTTAAGCCAGCTCGTAGGTAAGACCTTTCTGAAAGAACATGATGATGATGCCTCAAGCAATTATTTTTTCTTAGTATTCTTTGCATAGAGAGAGCTAATTAACTGCCTGCCAGGTTCTGCAGAATCACAGTGTAAAAAAAAAAAAAGAAAATGGAGTAGTACAAATGTCATAATTAATTAGCAGTTTAATGCTAGAATGAACATAGTCAAGGTGCTATAAATATTCAAGTGACGGGACCTCCAGCACCAGCCTGCCCCAAAGGGGAGATTGTTGGGGATTTCTGATGCTGGGGAACACACAACCAGTACCCACAGCATCACCATGCACCAACACAGGTGGGGGATTTAGAAGACTTGGGTTAAATCCACTGCCTTGTGCCAGACATGCAGTGAATTAAAAAAAAAAAAAATTAAAAATCAATGATATTCACTCTTGACAAGAGCAAAAACCCAAGCAGCACCTGTCCATGTCTATTCACACATTGTGCCCAGGTACCCACAGCCCCTCCCAGTTCCCCCTTCTTCCCCATCCACCTGTGGGAGATCTTTAGGGGTAAAAAGCAAAGAGATAAATGAAGCCATCCTGCCAGGCACCATCCCCAGAGCATCCCAGGCAGCGGTGCCATCGTTGTCATCTGCTCTGCTTTGCTGCTTAAGGAAGGCAATGCTGGGCTTTAAGTCTTCTTTTTCTTTTTTTCTTCCCTTACGCTTTCCCC
>NW_009712792.1:10308-16038 GCF_000703405.1 Apaloderma vittatum
CTTTTTGTTAAAATGTCACTGTGGCTTTACACACTGCAACTCCATGGTGACAAGCACCACCGGGAAACCTGTGACACTCACGGGTCAGAGCCTGCACAGCACATGCAGCAGCAAGGGAAGAAAACAATGAGCTGGAGTTGTAACTCAGGGTATGAAAAAAGAGGATAGCCTTGAGGATGAGAAAACACAGAGTAGAGAAGAGAAGGTCCTTAACTTACATTTCCCCTTTTTTTAACCTCATGGAATCTTTTATTAACACAATCTGGAAGGGGCCAGCACCTCTTAAACATCTGGCTGGATTCTTTGTTCAAGTATCAAACTTCTCTTCTCTTCATCTCTGTTGTTTTAACATGCCTGGCCCATTGATGGCATATTTCAGCACTTCAAAAACGTGATGTTTCCAGGTGCTTATACCCCACTCCCCCCCACTACCATCACCTTCCAAACTCCACAAGGTAATTCCCCTATGAAACAGCTTCAGGTCTTGGCAGAGGTGGCTGCTACAGCGATGGGGATTTCATAAAATCATAGAACATTTTGGGATGGAAAAGACCTTTAAAGGTTACCTACAGGGACATCTTTAACTGAGAAGGAAACCTGGGAGATACCTTACCAGAGTGCGTTCAGCCACTGCTTGCTCATTGGAGAGCAGAACTAGTCTTTTCCAGGTTCATTTCATTCATAAAACCAGTTTAACCAACTCCTTCCAGCTCAGCTTTGATCTGTCCTGGGATTTCCAGCTCCAGGCGTTCATCGCTCTGCTCCCCTGGATTTGGATCATCTCCATATGAGGCTGCCCCACAAACTTGCATGTGCATCGAGAGCCACAAGATGCTGAGCTACAGACAGACAGGATACATAAATGGGATTTAAAGAGTATCTGCGTGGTCTTTGCCATCCCTGGGCAAGTTATTTCAGTATCTGGAGGTGTTTATGGGCACCCAACAAGACAAAGAGGGGTCCACGACAGAGCATTCAGACCCAAGCTCAGTGCAGTTAATTAATTTCAAGTGTTGCCCCTTGATTCCTGATGGCCGACACTGGAAGTCTCCTTACATGAACGAAGCCCCATAAACCCTCCATGTCACTGGGGAAGACTCATTTCCCCGTGCCAGGTCCTGCACCCACCCCCCAGGGGCTTGCACAGCAGCTCTTCCTCCAAACGAGGTGTTTTTTCCCTGCTCTGGTTCACCACCTTGCTCCACTCAGCCAGGGCTCCGAGTAACTATGGTTACTTCTAATTGTACGAGGAATATTATTCTGACTTCAAAGGTAACGGCGAGGATCCTTCAGAAAGTCTCTCTACTTGGCAACTACCTTGCACCGGATCTAAACCTAACTCAAAGAGTCGCCTTGACCAAGAGCTTACATGAGGATGCCAACAAAAGAAACCAGGAGATGTCATCAAATGAGTATAGAGGTTTTGTCTTTTTTTTTTTTTGGTCTTTTTTTTTTTTCCCCCCCTCTCCTTTCCAGAGAAAGCCTATCTGGGTTTTCAACTCTATGCCTGAGGGCTGTCATAACTTTTCAACCTACTAACTCAGGCTGGACACGGGGCAACTTCTGAGTCCTTAAATCTCCCTGTTAACAGAGAATGTTTTGCACAGTTTGCTGAATAAACTGTTTGTATCACATGCTCTTGAGAGCACAGAGTGTGTCTGAGGGTCTTCCCCGAGCTCCAGGAGAATTTGGTCTCCTGAAGGGGAAGCAACACCACGCTGTGAAACCCTGAGACAGGGAAAGACACCACATCTCCAGCAAAAATCAGTATGAACTGGAGAGTGGGGCAGGGCAGAGCCTGGGAAACCAGTTATGATGTCAGAAACAAATAAATCTAACCCAGGAGGAAATTTGAGCAGCAGAAAATAACCCAAGTGGCAAATCCAGGAGCCCAGATTTCACTCGTGGAGGCATCACCAAGCACCACACGGTGTGGTGACAGGGAAAGCCAGCCTCGTTATTCAACCCTGCTAATTAAAAGGGAAGGGAAAACAATACAGGATGAAAGAACATGGTATGGACAAAGCAAGAAGTGAAAGCTGGCCAGGAGGCTGCGGCATAGCACAAAGGAGCAGCGGCAGCACAAGCCAGCCGCTGGCCAGGAGCGGGGCAGGGTTCAGTGAACCTCACAGAAAAAGGCTGAGAGGTGCCAAATAAATATTTACATTCTGCTAGTTGAGGAAAATCCCAACGAGCTGCCACTGCAGTGCTAGAATATTTTTCTGCCGCATCAAGAATTAGGAAAAGGTCAAAAAGCAGCTCTTGCATATTTGACTTAGCCTGCACACCATCACGTTTCTCTCACCAGAAAGTTTTCCCTGACAGACCTGAGGACACAAGACATTTACCTGGGATCTCTGTAGCTGGAAACAGGCAGAAGAAAAATCCAAGTTGTCATCCTACAGATGCAGAAGCTGCCACCCAAACCCCAGGCAAAGTAGAAGGGAGGCAAAACCCACAGCAGCTCCCAGGGAGCCCCTTATCTGCCCACAGGTCTTAATAAACTCGAAAGTCTCCACGCAGGGGTAAATCACGGCAAGAGCCCACATCTGTGCCAGCTGCCTGCCTTGATGCATCCCTGCTGTGAAAAACAGGCAAGAAACATGAGATTCAGGAGCTGGCACCCGTTGACGTGCCAAACACATCAGGGTGGCCAGTCTTGATGTTCTTTCAATGAGAGGAAAATGTGTTTGAGGGATGACAACTGCTGTCATCATCTAACCCAGGCCCAAGGGGTTCACTTAAGGCAGAATCAGTGCCAGGTGAAGCCCATGTAACCCTCATTAGCAGGGTGGGTAATTGATGCCAAGTGGTAACTGCCCCCACAGCCAACCCACAGGGTGGTTCTTGCCCTGCTCAGCACCTCCAGATGAAAATCTGCAAGGGCTGCTAGTATTTTCAGCCACTGCCCCCCCAAATTAACATGCAGTAAAGAGTCTACTCCTCCAGGCAGCACCCAGCTGTGGTGGCACCCTGAGGGTTTGGGGCACCCAAAAGGCAGCATCCATATACTGACAGGAATGATGAACCCCCAAGAGCACAGCCAGCACCCGCTGAGGAGACGGGGCAGCCACGGGTGAAAAGATGAACAAGGAGAGGGCCAGAAAGATGCCTCAGGGAAATAAGACAAAAAATTTTTTTTAAAAAAGGGAAAAAAAATCCATCTAGGAAGAAGAACTTTCAGGGAAAGCTTTGAGGAGTCCAATATGTTTAGTGGGTGGTTTTTTTCCACAAAAAATTGCCTAAGGAAAACCTAGAGTCACAAGGGAAGGTATACAAACTGTCTGACAGCAACTGTCACAGATGAAGGGAACCCTCAGAGTGGAAGGGTGTCAGGTGCACTGAAAATAGCTCACACCTCCCTAAGCCTGCCGTGGGCTCCACTGTCAGCAAAACCTCCAAATAGGGGACAAGGTGCCCTTGCAGCAACACCCCCAGGCCAGCACCTCTGCGCAAACCCCTCCTGCTCTTAACTCCTGCCCACTATTACTTTTTCATTGCTTGCCTTTACCCCTGGGAAGGGAGATGTATGCCCACCCAGCTGCAAGCAGCCAGACCAACACCTGCAGCAGGAGCAGAGAACTCTTTATGCCGCATAAATATCTTCCCTTCCCCATGAACAGGCCATTTATCAACACTTAAAACTACTAAATCTGTGGTTTACGTGGAAATGATTTTAGAGTGCACTGGAAACCCCAGGTTTCCTTTTCCAATCTAACGACGTCTTTAGAAAGCAATTCTTTAAGCTTCCATTTCCAAGGTCCTTTTAATCTCTGCAAATTATTGGTAAGAGCTGAACGAAGGCAAACTGCCATCAACTGTGATGACAACATCATAACTGGGCAATGAGCGGCTATCGCTGATTGTTTAGAAGAAACTATCGCTTTTAGGCAAGCCGCCACAGAAATATATTAGCATTTATACTGGATTATTGAAAAATTCACCCCCCCAAAATAATAAAAGAAATCAGCCTCTATCTATACGTCAATTGTGTCTTGCCAAGGTCAACATCTTTGCTGTAATAGGCACGATCTCAAATAGCAAGACCAACTTATGTGTGGAAACGAGCACCGCACAGCCAAAATATGTCATTATTATCAGAAAGACAAACTGATCTCTGGAAATAACATCTGCACTCCCACAGCTTTAAATAAAGGTGACCTTCCACAGAAGGTGTGTAATCAAGAAGCGAGGAGAGAATAATTCAAAAAAAATTAAAACCTGATAGGTTGACTCCTTGGTGGGTCCTTTCCTATCCCTGTCAGCTTTATTGCATTCGTTATGTCCTTCTGGAAAAAAAATCCGCTTTTGAAACCACTTTGCTGGAAATCTGCAGCTTGATCTTCCCAGACTAGGGGAGTTCACTGCCCATTTTTACACAGCACCTCCAGGTAACCACTGATTAAGTTAGAAAAGTACACATTCTGTAAATGAGGATGATTTTAAGGTCTTTCTTGGTGAAATAGGTTCCTATCAATAGGATCTTCTTTACCACCAGGCCAGTTCTAATGAAATGGAACATCTCTCCGACAGAAACTCCAGTCACTAAGTTGAACTGGAGCAAAGGAGTGCGGTGGGTGATTCTGCTAAAGCAAAGGGAAAAATCACTTTGATACTTCATTTCAGTGAGGACCACACAGTTCACACTGACCCTGCCAAAAAGCTCCGTTTCAGGACAGTTACATACCCAGTTTAAGAAACCATGAAAGCCGTCATTAAAGGTTATGCTTTTTATATATTAAAAAATCACGCTGCTGACTTGGGAAAAATCCCGGGGTGTTTTCAGTGCAAAAGCAAAACACAAGGGATTCGGTTGGCTGCATTTCTTTCAGCTCCCCTCCACTCCCCAGCCCCTTTGGCTTTGTTAGGGGGATGCAGGGAGGAGCGGCCTCTCCCATCAGTCACTGGAGGAGGAGGACCTGGCTCGGTCCCTTCTGCACCCCCAGGACCTTGAAAGCTCGTCCCAGCCTTGACACAGGCAGGACGCCCCACATCCCTCCTCACCCCAGCTGTCACATCCCGAGTCATTTTCCCACCATCTCACCCACCTCGGGCTGCTCTTGGGCCAGGCAGAGCCTGGTTAAATATTTCTGTGGGTAAATGGAGGCTGCAGAGGCTGGAACCATGCCCATCACTCCCATCTTTACCAACTACCTCGTTTGTGCCACATCCCCAAATGCCATGTCACACCTACTGGGCTCACACACATGGGGCGAGCCCTGCTCATCCCTCCACCTGATTTTTCTCCATCTGTCTGTCCCTCAATCCCTCCATCCTTCAGTCCCTTCATCCCCCCCCATCCGGGGGGAGTCTCGCTTGCACACAGCCGGGGCTGCTGGGCCCTCCTTGGCTTGTAAAGCCACAGGTAAACCCCAGGGCTGTGTGCCTGCAGGGCTGACCAGGGTTCCCCTCTCTCCCCGCAGGGCTCAGCGCCCTGACCTCTGTCTGGCTGCTCAGGTGATGCCTCGAAAACAAAAGAGCACCCCTAAGTCTGGAGAGGATGGAGTTTTTAGCAGGTCCTTCCTGGAGTGTGACTCACAGAGAAGAAGAGGATGTTCTCCAAAAGGGATAGAAAAATCAGGGGGGAAAAAAAAATAAAAAAAATATATTTTTAAAACAAAAAATAAAATAAAGTAAAAATAATAAAAACAATAAAAAAATAATTTAAAAACAGTCAGACTTTTGCAGAAGACTGGCAAAGTAAGAATTGAGCTCAGAGGATGCTCAGCT
>NW_009712793.1:0-237 GCF_000703405.1 Apaloderma vittatum
CTCTCCTCTCCTCTCCTCTCCTCTCCTCCAAAGAGCAGGATTTTTTAGTTTGGCAAATCACCAACTGTCAGAAGTACAGAACCTCCATCCCCTTAGTGAGAGCACATTAGCTCGGGAGCGAAGCTCACCGGGGAGGTGCCGAGCCCAGCGGCTGAGAAGGGCATCCCCCCCTGTCACCCAGCACTTCGGGTGCCCGCTGGGCAGCCCTGGGTGGGGGATCGTGCCAGGCAGGGCTGC
>NW_009712793.1:268-883 GCF_000703405.1 Apaloderma vittatum
TCGAACTCGCCCGGCAGTGCGAGTGGTAATTGGGAAGATTTGTCTTCCTTAAACATCCCAGCTTCAGCAAGATCTGGGAGCGTGGCTGGGAGCTGCAGCCTGCAGCGAGGCTCTCAAGGATTTTGGTTTAAGATAGAAATAGCATAAATGCTGGTGATTTTGAAGACAGCTGCTGTAAATCTTCCCCGTCCCATTGCCAGCATTAACTATTTCATTATTTCTATTAAAATATAAAACATATGAGGAAGACAGCCAGCTGAGAGGGGCAAAAAGCATCCTTCCCCACGTTTTTTATTGAGCCCCCTGATTTAGTTTTGGGAGGTTTTTTATGCTAAATATCTACATCTAGGGCAGGCACATGCTGCTCTTTCAGTGAGTCAGAGCAAAAGGTGGAAAAGCCCATGAATATCACCCAGAGGAGTGAGTCTGGCTAGTTATTGGGGTCCTAAACCATCTGTTTTACACCCTGAAACATAAATGATCTTCCAGCTGGAGAGGGATAGAAATAAAGATAAAGAGAAGGTTGTTTCATGTCTCCCAGCTCAGAGCAGCCTTTGTATTAGTTGTAAGCGCTTTTCCCAAAAAGAACTCAACTAAAAAATAGAATAATAAATT
>NW_009712794.1:0-543 GCF_000703405.1 Apaloderma vittatum
AGTTTCTACCTCCTGGCTCAGCAGATGCAGGAGGACAGACTTGACATCACATTTTCCTTGCTCATGGTAGAGTGGGAGACTTATGGCGGATTGGTCTGCAGATATCTCTGTGCTCTGCTTCCTCCCTGCCTTCTCTCCCAGGTGCAGCTCCAGCCCCAAGACATGTCCTGCTACAACCCGTGCCTGCACTGTCAGCCCTGTGGCCCAACCCCACTGGCCAACAGCTGCAATGAGCTCTGTGTGCAGCAGTGCCAGAGCTCCACCGTTGTCATCCAGCCCCGCCCCCTGCCCGGTCCCATCCTCAGCTCCTTCCCACAGAACACCGTTGTGGGCTCCTCCACCTCTGCTGTTGTTGGCAGCATCCTGAGCTGTGAGGGCATCCCCATCAACACTGGGGACTTTGACCTCACCTGCATCACCAGCTACTACTGTGGCAGAAGGTGTGTTCCCTGCTAAAGGCCCTGGTGACAAACTGGAAAAAGATCCCCAGCAATCCAAAAGCTGTTGTGGGACAGAGCTCCTGGCCATTGATTTCAGATAAGC
>NW_009712795.1:0-9937 GCF_000703405.1 Apaloderma vittatum
TAATTATATTAATATATTAATTAATTTTACTTCTATGTTAATTTATTTTATAATATACAAATCCAAATTCATTTGTAGTCTGAAGGGTCTCAATATATACAAAACCGGCGAAGCTGATGGGATGAAACTGCCTCTCAAAGGTAATGTAAAAGAGATAAACAATTTACTTACAGCTTTTCTGGGACATGAGTGTCATTTTTTTGGTGCTAAAATGGCACCTGTAAAAGCAGTCTTCCAGCTAATATGTACTTAGAGACTGAAACAACAGAGAGAAGGAGAATTACCATGTGTAGTCTTTTCTTACACCTGTTAAAAAGTGAAAAAAAAATACAACAAATTCATAGCTCGTTCTTTTATTAAATGCCAAGCATTTGAGATGTTGAGGCACACTGAGTCACTATGTTGTGGCCATAAAGTATAAGGTTGGAAAAGAATGGAATAAATCGCAGGGAACATCCTTTGTTTCTCATTGTTACAAGTTCATTGTTGCTCACAAGAATTTCTGGCTTTAACTGCCCCTTGAGCACTGAGCCGCTCCCAGGAGCGGGTCTGATTGATGACAGAAAAAACTCAATCTCTTGTGATGAGTGTCACAGTGAGGTCACGTGTGTCCAGGAGATCTTGTGCAGAGGTTCTCACAAAGTAGCAAATTACATTTTTATCTCTTTTTAATGTAGACACATGTAATACAAGGAACGACTGGGGGATCTGGGGCTGTTTAGCCTGGAGAAGAGGAGACTTAGGGGACATCTTATCACTCTACAATTACTTGAAAGGAGGTTGTAGAGAGGTAGGGGTTGGTCTGTTCTCCCTAGTGACGAGCGATAGGACAAGAGGAAATGGGCTTAAGTTGCACCAGGGAAGATTCAGATTGGATATTAGGAAGAATTCCTTTACTGAAGGAGTTGTCAGGCATTGGAACAGGCTGCCCAGGGAGGTGGTGGAGTCACCATCCCTGGAGGTGTTTAAGAGAGGAGTAGATGTGTTGACGGTCAGGGCTTAGTGGTGCTTATAGGACTAGGACAAAGGTTGGACTCCATGATCTTCAAGGTCTCTGCCAACCAAAACTGTTCTATGATAAGTGGATGTAAGACATTAATTGTTCCTGACTCGTCTTTTCCCAGGAAGTCAGTTCATTATAAGGGCTTCTTTGTCCTGCACCCATCAGGGTTTCTTTGTCCCACTAAGTACTCCCCATCAAAAAGATTTTGGCTGAACTTGTCGGGGATGTCTCTTATCTGTTAGTACTTTGACTAGGTTGTCTTTGTGGAGACTCTGACAAAAGCCAAGACTAGATGGTCATCTAAAGAGCAAAATGATTCAAGTAAGGTTCTGATTCTGGGTCTGCTTCTGGCAGTGATCACTCCTCTTTTGTTTAAGTTTGGGTGTCTGTACAGATGACAGCTGAGTCTAAGAGAAGCTGTAATGTGTTTAGGGTGTTATCTCAATTTGAGTTTGCAGGTGAAAAGTCAGTGCTTGGTGTTAAAAACAAGGAGGAGGAGGGACTGGACTTGATGATCTCAGAGGTCTTTTCCAGTCTCAGCAATTCTGTGATTCTGTGAAACCCCCAGACGGAATAAACACACACTAAGTAAAGAAGAGTCTGCCAGCATGAGTGAACTACAGTCAGGGGGTGCAACACAAGCATGGCATTTAAGTAATTGTATAGGTCAGAGAAAGGCCTGGACCTGGATGCAAGATGAGTTGGAGAAGAAGTACTACCATGCCCTGCAGTTTTAGTCAAGTCCTGCAAATATGACACCTGGACTAAGATCAAGTAAGCTTACGGTTGGATTTTTGTTTAGAGCTGAATTTTCGGGAAGCTAAATTTAACTAAGGGTAGTTCTTCATTCAGAGAAGTTACTGACAGTTGGTTAGTTTGTCTGTGTCTGCTAAGAGTTACCAGGCTAGACTTAGTAAGAGAGTCCAAATTGAAGGCAAGGATTAGTTTACAGCTAGATTTAGAAGGGAAGTTTTAGTCAGACTTTGATGCTACCTGTGGTGTCCAAAGTACCTTTAGGAGAAAGAACAGTCACCAAGCTAAAGCTAACTTCTGGATGTGTGGAGGAGAGGCTTCACTTTGGCAAAGGAAACAAAATCCACGCTTGGGCATGATGGGAATTATTTGCATTGGCATTAAAAGATGTAATGAGTTGGCATAGCTTTGCTCATGTCTGTATCTCTCTCTTTTCTAACTGAACTCTTGAGGAAGAGCTTAATTTAGAGTGACCTGTAGGAGCTGCTGCTGAATTTAGTGGCTGAGTTCTGAAGCTGGCAGCAGACTTCCGTCTTCCATGACTGAATCACTGTTCAAACTAACTTACATCTTAAATGTGAGAAGGTTTGTCAGACAGGTAATATTAAGCTTTTTGGTTTTTTGGTGAGTGTTCCAGTTGAGGTAAGGCGCGGAATTAAAAAGAATTATTACTTTCTACAATATGAATAGTGTGAGGTTTCTAGCCTTACAAAAATTTTAAAGAATAGCTGTGGCACAAATTTCTCTGCCTAAAATAAGTTAACTGACATTTTCTATACTACAGTTTTGTGATGACTTTTTCATATTATAAAAAGAAATTATTTTTTCTGTATGACAATGTCTTTCAAACTCAACTTTTTAACAGGCTTAAAATATGCAAGCGGAATTTCTTTAAAGATTTCCTTTGCATAATTCATTATTCTACAGCAAATGTTTCTTTCAAGAAAAGAAGGACTTATGGAGAGTATGTTTAGAAATTATGACTAAGTCTAACAAATTTAAATATAGATGTGACCAAATGTGCTCTCAAACTTCAGGAGCTTCTGAATGTGAAATGGTTTAAATTGCTGGCACGTTTTCATACCCACTGAACTACTACGTAACTGTTTAAATCTTGGATTTCTTTTTTTGGGGGGGGCGGGGGGAAGGCTCTTGTAGTGAAAGATTGCTTTTGCAACTTCAAGTGGAGCCTGAAAATGAAACGGTTTCTTGTTCTGTGTAGAAAAGCTCATATTTTATCTGAATTGTTTTACCTTCCTTTCATGATATTTTTGTTCTTTAAAATTCCTTTACTCAGTGCATTCCAGTTTTTTTATATTGTACTAGAAATGTACTTTTTTTCCAAAAATTTCCCCACCTCCAGTGACCTACCCTTCCCTTCACAATTCTCTGAAGAAATCTTTTTATTTTTACGCCACTTTTAGTCTTAAACCTTTTAAGATCTTAAAATGGAGTATTGTACTCCTTGAGAGTCTCGAGTGGAATAGCAGCTAGCAAGCTCCTGACCTGGCCTGTGAAAGCATGCTTATTTTATTTTTCTTTGTTTGTCCACTTCTTCAAAAACAAAACAGTTCATGAAACGGGATAGATTTTGCCAAATCATATTGGCCAAAACAAGAATAATAAAAACATTCTTGAAAAGTTAAAGACAATTACTTTCATCTTGTAAGATGGTTCATTCTAGCCAGAAATTAACCATTTCAGCATTTCCTTATCTGACCATGGACACTGGCATGTATCTCCCTTCTCCCTTTGACAACCAGACTTTCCTCATATGGTTCTTTCATAACTTTACTGATTTCTTTTTTTGTGAATTGTTTTAACCTGTATCAGTGTACTATGAAATTACACTATAATGTTATATTAGAAACACAAAAATATTTTGCTTTACTATTGAAAATAAGACAAGCAAGGAGGAAGCTGAGAAGGCTCAAACTCAGGGTTGATTTTTCTGTGTAATATCCCTACTGTTAGAGTTTGTATGTACCCCAAATCTGTATAGAAATATAGAGAAACTAATTTTGCTAATAAATTCTGGCCAAGTGTCAGTGAATTCTCATCTTTTTTTCAGATATGTCATGGCATGTTCTTGGTTTTTATTTACAGCTGGGTTGGTAAGGCAGACCACGAAAGCCTCTAATTCAATAATATATGAAGTAATGGAGTTATGTTCTACTCCTGAGACTTACTCAAAAGGAGAGTAGGAAATTTATAACTGGTGTTTATGTTGGAAGATTTTTGTAGTGTGGTTTAGGACAGATGGCCAATGCACCTGTTTTCAATAGAAGAAAGTTCATAGATAAACAATTAGAAAGTTAAAGTTCTCATCTGTTTGTATTTTTCATTTCTTGCAACTCTGTGCAGCACATGCCACATTAAGTAACAGATTAACTGTTGAAGTAGCTAAGCATTTTCCAATGACTTCTTATGTAAAAAAATTAATGTTTAATTTAAATGGAAATTTGATAATAATAACCATAAATTAATAACACTTCAGTACCTGTATATTTTCCTGTACATGAGTCTTACACTGTACTGAATACTCTGCTTAATTATATAATGTGTTTTTTAATAGATCAGGTATGTAGTGGTAAATGTAATTTAATATTATTCTACCCTGCTGGCTCAGTGATGTAAGTTTTCAGAACTTGAGAGCATTTTATTCAGCTGCCTCATGCTTATTCCTAAATAGATGCTGTCACACTTGAGTCTACTCTGTTTTTTGGTGTGAATTTCAGCTTATGTTATCAGAAAATGTCTTGAAAACTGGGGGCTGTAGGAAAAAAAAAAAACAAAAAAACTTCTTTTGCTATTTATAGTTTGTTCTTATCAAATATCTTTTCAACAGAATCAGATGCCTTTGGGTTTCATGGTCTATTTACATGCATTTTGGTCTTGTTTAGTATGAAACAATTCCCTGTAGGCCTGGGGAAACTAGAGTTTTAATGGATTCAAAAAGGCTAAGGGATTTTGTAATGGAATAATTATTATACATCTGTATATAATATGAAAATTAAAGTTTGTGGTGCTTGGAAAATACATAGTATTTTCCATACGTGTTAAGTAGGTTTTTAACACACACACACCTACAAGTCAGATTCTAACAAATGCTATTTATATGTCTTCTTACACCTGGATAGCTCTTTTAAGGATCTTTAAAGCTTCAAAACAGGAAATAGTATATTTACAAAAATGAGAACTTAATAAATAATACCTGCCTGTCAGAAAATAGGAAAATCCTTCTTTTTAGTTTGGGTTTGTTTTATTAGTCTTATTTGTTTGTTTGTGGTATTTATTTATTTATATAACTCTTTTGCATTGAAAATTCATTCTAATTTGATTGTCAAGCTGTTTTCTTCCAAGATACAACTTAAGTTTTGGTGGTTTTTTGTTTGTGGTTTTAGTTTGCTTTGGTTTTGGTAGTTGGTTTGTTTGGGTTTTTTTGGTGGTTTGGTGTTTTTTTAAATAAAAAAAACCAACTAAATTAAGGCTTGATTGATAAATTCTGTGTTGCCTTGAAGCAGTTGCTGAAGAGACATGAATGAATGCACTGGTTGGCCGTGAAATCACAACTTGGTTATATATCCACTTGATGCAGAAAGAGGACAATAATCCATTTTATCTACCCAATCTCATAAGCATCTTGAATCTACCTTCTACGTGCCAAAGGGAACAAAGCCAAAACAGATCAGTTTTCAAAGTTGCTGTTAAAAGCAGAAAAACAGTTTGGAAATTTACAGTTGTTAAATGGCTCCCTAATCCACTATATGCTTACCCTGTCTATAATTCTTCTAGTTTCAAAGAATTGTTTTTCCCATCATTTTTCTGAAGATCAGGTACCAACCTACATCCACGTTGTAATACGAAGATGGTGTTAGATGAGAGTAAAGGCATGTGGTACACTGCTGAGAGCTACTTGTTGTTTGGGGTTTTTTTGCCTTTTCTATTGTACCCCCTTCTTCAAGTTGTTTTTTTAAGGAGTTTTAACAAAATGGCAAACAATAGGAAAGTAAAAAGAGATATCTGGCTTTGTACTTCCTTCTGTAAAACTGCTTTTCTAGTGGAAAAACAAATGTTGAGGTGATAGCAATGTCAATTTTGAGGCCAGATAGTAAAAAAAAAATAAAGTATCAGTGCAGGGCATTATTGCCTCTTGTGCTACTACTAGCAGGAAAAACTCTGTAGTTGTCTTTATGAATTTGAATAAACCGTGGATTTGTATATGGAAATATTTTTTTATGCTGAAAGAAAAAAACCACATTAACTAATCTTTACAGCCTCTGACAGAAAAATGAGGACCTCAAAGCTTTCATAGATATCATGTGGACATATGGAACAAGTGAGTAGTTGGTAATGCAAATGAAGCTAACAGTGGTTTTGTAGTGTTCAGCTAGAGGCAATGTGTATCATTAGCTGCTTTCATTAAAGTTTGAGGCATCTGTATCTGTTTGAAAGTACAAAGCCATTTTCTGGATGAAATATATTTTGGAAGGCCATACCCCCAAAAAAGGAGCAGTAGAAAAATCTACTACATGCTCTGCTTTGTCCACTCTTCCAGGTAAGAGGTGTTACCTAAGTTAATTTTAACATTGCCTTTCTGCTTTTATCTAGTGCTTGCTCGCACTCTCATCCAGTATCCTGGGCATTGGAGACTTGCCACCGTTGCTCTCCATTTTGCTGACAGAAGTCCTTGTATTTAACAAGGTTAGATTGCTGTTGTAATACTTTGTTGTTGTTGTTGTTGGTCTTGTTGGCAAATTTTGAGCAATCTGTACCTTGTGTGAAATTATTGCCGACTATATCTGTTCATTATTTTCACAGATTGCATGCTGTACAAATTGGATTGCACTGATTTTGGTAACTCAAATTAAATGATATCCGATTGCCAGCCAGGTAAACTCACTTTTTTTAGCCTTATACTCATTTTCCTGTTTTTTTTTAATAAACCCTATCTTTACAAAATTGCTTTCATCAGATGCTAAGGTGCGTATTTTTTTGACTTAGTGCTTGCATCAGTCTTTCAGATATAGGTTGTTACTGAAGTTTATAATATGTATGTGAGGTATTGTGAATGCTAAACAAAATCTTTCAGATCCTTAATGTGTGAGCCAGAGGTCATTATTACAATAAAATGTCTCTGATTTACAAAGTAATATCAGCAGCCTAGAGATGAAAAATTCTTGAAAAACTGAGTGAAGCACTTTGTGGCAGAAGTCTCACTGCCTTTAGCTTTGTGAAGCTGCAGATTAAATGACTACGTGGAATGTGACAAGGAGTGACCCTTCTGGTCTGTGCTTGTAGTCCAAAGCCATCAGTACGGAGTGTAAATGTGAAGTTCATGCCAGTAATACTCAAACCCACAAGAGAGATGCAGGCATACTGGGGAGAGCCCAGCGAAGGGCTACTAAGGTGATTAAGAGGCTGAGGCATCTCTTGTACAAGAAAAGGCTGAGAGAGCTGGGACTGTTCAGCCTGGAGAAGGCTCAAGGGGTTTCTTGTCAATGTGTACAAATCCCCAAAGGGAGGCTGCAAAGAGGATGGAACCCCTTTTCAAGAGGTAATGGTCACGAACCGAGACACAGCATGTTCCTTCCAAACATCAGGAAAGACCTTTTCACTGTGGGAGTGACTGAGCACTGGCACAGGTTGCCCAGAGAGGTTGTGAAGTCTCCTTCCCTGGAGATACTCAAAAGCAGCCTGGATGTGGTCCTGTTCAGAGGTAATCCCATCAGAGCAGGAAGGGTTGGACCAGATAACACCTTTCAACCTCAACCATTTTGTGATCCTCTATGAATGTCCTAAAATGACCAGCCTGGGTCCAGTCCTCAGGGCAAAAGTCAGATTAATTTCATTCTTTGGGTTACTTAGGGACAGTTTCTGCCATATTGTATTACACTGTGTTGTATGTGATGTGATTTAAGATCACACAAGTGACCCAGAGTGGAAACTGGAAATTAAAGAATTTTTTTTTTCACTCTCCCTGCAGCAATATTTTAAATTGCAAATTCCCAGCTTATTTTCGTACTGCCTTAATTTGCTGAGAGAAGCTATGAAATCACCTTGGCTTGGAGTGCTAGTTTAGCTATCCATCTAGTTAGTGTATTAAGCTTATACATAATTGAACTGAATGGGAAGGAGAGAAGTAGGGAATAATCTCTCCTCGACAGTTCAGTGGTGTAAGTGATGTAGAGTGCAACTTAAACAGGCAAACTTTACCATAAAGTAAGGAACTAAAATTCCTCTGTTTTTATTATACTTCTATATATAGATATTGCATAGCTGGAACAAAAAATGCCACCTTTGCAATTTGGATTCTTCCATGCTTGTGTAATGTAGCGTCTCATATTCTCAGAAGTAACAAGTAGATCCCCTACCCTGACACCTGTTGCTGTTAGCTGTTCACCAAAATATCCATGCATGGCTCAGAAGATGCTTAATCTGAAGTCATTATCAGTCTGAAGAACAGATTGAGATGCATCTTATTTAATATACACTTCTAGCTTTAATTGTGTCATTTCTCTTCCTTAAAAAAAAAAAAAAAGGAAAAAAAATAGACCTAGTGAGTAATCATCTTAAAGCTGGCAAATGTTTATGTTTCGCCTCATGGCTGCTCTGATCAAAAACCTGCAATTCTTTATTTAAACTTCTTTTCTAATCAGTAGGATTTATTCCTTGACTAAGAGTGCTGGAATCATTAAGAATATTGACATTATAAAATTCAGTAACAAGAAATTAGAATAAAATTAAGTCAGAACATGAAGTAAAACCATGAAAATGTAGTGTGTGGGAGAATATATATACACAAATATAGACAACTTAGAATTTGTGTTTATTAGGTATAAAACTATTCACACTTTTCTGTGAGCTATTTTCATTAATTCTTCTAGTAATAGGTGGATTGAGATTCAGTACTTAGCCTTGTAATTCAGTCCCAAAATGATGATGGCTCGAAGCTTTATATTGTACAAAAAAATTAAATTCAATTAAGCACACTGTGGCTCCTGTAGGTTCTCTGCCTGAAATGAAAATGAGACTTTACTGATCAGATTTATATCCTTAATGCAAAGAATAAGGCATAATTAAATACATCTTTCTTTTAATAGTTAGAAATCATTGTGCAAGTTTGCATGATTGTACAACTAATACAGGTAATTATATCTGCCAGTGAAATATTTGCTTTGCTTTTTGAAGCATAAGTAAAGGAAAATTTAGAAGGCATCATAAATACTATTTTTAAAGTGCTGTTAAAATAAAATAAAATGCTGTTTTACTCCTTGAGTCCCTGTGTAACAAATACATTTACATAGTTCAGACAAGACTATAATAGCCCAGAGCTAATTTCTTAACAGTGTATATCAACAAATTTTGTGTCCTTGTTTACTATTTCTTTTTGGTTAAAGGAAGAAACATAAATATTTTGTTGGCTCGTGTGTCTGTCTGCGTGAAGGAAACTCTCAGGAGAAACAAATACTAAAAAACAAACTAAGAGTTACTGATCATGTACTGCAGCACAATTTTTAAAAACATTAAAATAAAAGAACTAGAAAAGAGAACAAAACTGAAGCTTTTTTTTTTTTTACATTAGATCCCTCATTCAATCCTGTTGCATATTTTAAGAGAAAATAAATGTTGTGATTCTAAAGTAAATACAAAGGAGAATTATCAGCTCACTGAACAAAAATCCGTGCCTCACTGGCTCTTACCTTCTCATTAGTTGCCAAGTGTTTGGAGGGCAGCATTTAATAAAGAGAAGTAACTGTAGAAGTTTGGGAATGTAGCACTAGTTACCATTCTAGTCAAGAAGGTATTTCTGATTGTCTCATGAATGTATTTAAGGAATACTCTTTTCCTGGTGAATTCACTATTTGAGTCTGAAAAGTATCATCTTTATCCATATATTATGGTTTTGCAAGAATGTAAGCCAATGCACAGCACAAAATGACCCAAAGTTACGTTCCCGGAAGCTTTGTGGTTAAATGTCCAGACATTTTAATCCTGTATTTTATCATTTCCAAATGTTACAGAAAGCTTACACTGAAGTACTTGATAAGTAACAGCTAACTTACTCTATGCTAGAGTGATTGTAATGCATGTAGGTAATGCCTTTGATGTGAAAATTAGAGTTGAAAAATTCGAACTCTAGATTACTTAACCCCCCAGTAGTTATTATTATAGTATATT
>NW_009712796.1:0-640 GCF_000703405.1 Apaloderma vittatum
GCCACTCTTTTGCAGAGGCCGGCAAGCTGGTGATGTCCTATGTGGCGGCCGTGAGCAGCAAAGGAGAGGAGGTGGACAAGGTGAAGGAGCAGCTCCTGCAGTCCAACCCCGTGCTGGAGGGTAAGCGCTCGCACCCTGCGCCCCTCCTGCGCTCGGCACAGCCCCCCAGGGCTGGGCTGTGACCCCCTCCTCCCCTCACAGCCTTTGGAAACGCCAAGACTGTCCGCAATGACAACTCCTCCCGATTTGTGAGTGATGGGGAACCCGAGCGGAGCCGGGGACAGGGAGGAGGATGTGGGGAGCCCCTGCGGGGTCCTTCTGACCTGACCCCATCCCTCAGGGCAAATACATGGACGTGGAGTTCGACTTCAAGGGGGAGCCCCTGGGAGGGGTCATCAGCAACTGTGAGTACCAGTCACCCCCCTGGGGATCCCACCTCCCCTCCCTGCTCTGGTGACATGAACCCTGCCCACAGACCTGCTGGAGAAATCCCGCATCATCCGGCACGTCCAGGGCGAGAGGAACTTCCACATCTTCTACCAGCTCCTGGCTGGGGGCTCGGCGCAGCTGCTCCGTAGGTCCAGATGCCCCAGCAAGGGTGGCTGAGGTGGGCAGGGGCTGGGGGGGGACCATGGCTGAG
>NW_009712797.1:0-6894 GCF_000703405.1 Apaloderma vittatum
TGCCTTGTGAGTAAAGGCTGAAGGAGCTGGGTCTCATTAGCTTGGAGAAGAGGAGGCTGAGGGGTGACCTCATACATGTTCTTAAATACGTCAAGGGGGATTATCAGGAGGACAGAGCCAGGCTCTTTTCAGTGGCATCCAATGACAGGACAAGGGGCAATGGGACCAAGCTGGAACATAGGAGGTTCCACAAAAACATTAGATTAAACTTTTTCACTGTGAAGGTGACAGAGCACTGGCACAGGCTGCCCAGGGAGGTTGTGGAATCTCCATCTTTGGAGACATTCAAAACCCACCTGGACATGTTCCTGTGTCCAGGATCTACTGCAGGTGATCCTGCTCTGTCAGGGGGGCTGGACTAGATGATCTTTTGAGGTCTCTTCCAACCCCTAACATTCTGTGATTCTGTGATTCTGTGATTCTGTGTATTTCTGACCCTCCTGTAACTTGCATCGGGGTCTTCATGCACCTGAAGTTGTGTGCTTGACAGAAGAGAAGCCATGCGACCTGTTTGTCTTGCTCACCCCCATTTCCACAGAGTCTCAGCACAGCTCAGGTGCTGGCCTGTGCAACACCGAAGTGAATAAATTTGCTCTAAAACCCGGGCTGCTGTGTTAACAGCTTCTGCAATCTGGATAAGTGTTATGAATAATGAAATAAGACACTGGCTATGACAACATATTATTGAAGAGCTGTTAAGTGCTGCATTATGATTTCATTTTAATGCTACTCCTGGATGAGAGAGTTTGCATGCCTGTGCATGAGGAGGAGGAGGGAGAGAAGGGAAGCTGCTTAATATTCTTCTTGTTGACCTATATTATGAATTTAGCTACTTGCTTAATTCAGAGCATTATTTCCAGGAGGACTGGCCATTTGGGAGAGTATTATGCTGCCGTTAATTTTTGCGCACTCAGAGGTCTTGTTGGGCTGCACAGCAGTTCAACTAGATGCCAACAGTGAAAAAAAAAAGAGAAAATAATCCTCTTGCACAATCCTGGTTTACTCAAACCTATTCTGTAATCCTGCAAACCAAGGCAGTTCACCATTGTGGTTGATACAGGTGGGGAGGTAAACTAGATGAGGGGGCAGGGATGAAAACAGACAAAGTCTTAGCTCAGATCCACAAGAGGCTTCCAACCTTGCCCTCAGATAAGAAGAAACCTGGGAAAGAAATGCACCCCAAGTCGAGGACCTGGGGAGGTGCAGGTTATGCATAACCCTCCAATGGAGTCTTCTCTTTCAAAAATCACTGTCGCTTTTACTGGCCTTAGCAGGAGTACTGCAAAATAAAGCAGCTTTCTGCATGAGTAAAGATGAAAGAATATGGCTGTAGCGCTTTATAGAAGCTAAATAAATCTACTGCAAGAAATCCAAAGTATCTGGAAGTTGAAGTGGAGGAAGATATTGCATCCTTATACAATATTGTCCGTGCTGAAGCATAGCATGGGCACAGAAACAGGGAAAATTATTCCAGCAATGACAGTGGAACCACTTCTGTAACCAAAAACACCAGGGAATGAGATCAGCTTTATTGCTCATCAGTGATAAAAAAAAACATCTTCTCCTTCCTGCCTATATAGCTTTTCACCTTTGATACTACTGTAAACGACCAATAAATCATATGGTAAATGCAATTTCCTCCTACATTTTTAATATTTCTTCATTCCCTGCATGAGCCTCAGCTGGAGGAAAAACATAAACTCTCCAGAGCTTACCAGTTGGAAGTGTTACAATATTGATTTCACAGAAGGTCATAGATACAGTTTGTGGTTTTTTCATCTATTCCCAAAACAAGATATAGAACCAAAGCAGCACATGCTGAGAACCTCATACCAGACAAGAAATACCAGAAACTGGTAAAATTGAAGCAAAATGGAAGTAATTCAAAACTCCTTACAACACAGGGAGAAGTAACAAAGACATAGTAAGAAACTTGTGGACATCATAGTTACTTCTCCGTCATCCTCCAAATGAATTTTCTATTTAATTGCATTCCAGACTGTCAGCCTCAAAACTGATGCTTATTGATGTGATCATTCAGATTTCCTTATATCATGACAGATGAATTTCACCAAATAATGCTGGGTCTCAGTTAGAAGCAGACCTCTTTCTTTCGAGAGAAAATCTCTAGGTTTGCGGTTGTGCATACTGGGGGAAATAATTGGAAAATTCATTTGTATCCAGGGAGAAAATGGAAGGTCATTGGTAATCTAACATTTACAAATATGTTTCACTCAATAAAGTGAAATAGAGTTCTATTATGTGAGTTCTTTTCTTCTTCCAAGTTCAAAAATGAGACAGATACAGGCCTCTCAATTTACCTGTTTGCACTTGAATTGGATTCTATTAAGTTGTCAGGTGTCTGTACTTGCCAAAGGGATGAAAAAATTTGTCTGCAGCTTTGATAATAAAGCTCTCTATTCCTTGCTTTTTTTCACAGCTCCATTCAACCCTCCCAATGCTGCGGACAATATGGTTAAATTTGATGCCTATGGAGATGGGATAGGACGATACAACGTGTTCAATTTCCAGTACACCGGAGATAGATACTCCTATGTGAAGGTTGGTCACTGGGCAGAAACATTGTCACTTGAGGTAGACTCCATCCACTGGTCCAGGAGCTCTGTCCCTGTGTCCCAGTGCAGTGACCCCTGTGCTCCTAATGAGATGAAGAATATGCAACCAGGAGATGTCTGCTGTTGGATTTGTATTCCCTGCGAAACCTATGAGTACTTGGCTGATGAATTCACTTGTGTAGACTGCGGGCCTGGAAAATGGCCCACACCAGACCTGACTGGCTGTTATGACCTACCGGAAGACTACATCAAGTGGGAAGATGCTTGGGCAATAGGTCCTGTTACCATTGCATGTCTGGGCTTTATTTGTACTTTTATGGTCATTGCAGTGTTCATCAAGCACAACAATACTCCCCTGGTCAAAGCCTCTGGCCGTGAACTGTGCTACATTTTGCTCTTTGGGGTCTTCCTGTCTTACAGCATGACTTTCTTCTTCATAGCCAAGCCTTCTCCAGCTATCTGCACCCTGCGCCGTTTGGGGCTAGGAAGTTCCTTTGCCGTCTGCTACTCTGCCCTTCTGACAAAAACGAACTGCATAGCCAGAATATTTGACGGTGTAAAGAACGGTGCTCAAAGGCCTAAGTTCATCAGTCCCAGCTCTCAGGTCTTCATTTGCCTGAGTCTTATTTTGGTGCAGATTGTGGTGGTGTCCGTGTGGCTTATCTTGGAGGCCCCTGGCACCAGGAGGTACACTCTTCCTGAGAAGAGAGAGACTGTCATATTGAAATGCAATGTCAAAGATTCCAGTATGTTAATCTCCTTAACATATGATGTAATCCTCGTAGTCTTATGCACTGTATATGCCTTCAAAACAAGGAAATGCCCAGAGAACTTCAACGAAGCCAAGTTTATCGGTTTCACAATGTACACAACGTGCATCATTTGGCTGGCCTTTCTCCCCATATTTTATGTGACCTCCAGTGACTACAGAGTAAGTCTCCAGCTATCTGTTTCCATAAATCATGTGCAGCAGTTTAGAGAACCAGGTTGACATTCACTAAAAGCTTCTTCCACTTGTTTTGTGCCCTGGATCCCTTGCAAACAACCCCTGTTTCAATGCTAATGCCCACCTAAGCATATGACCAAATTGTAGCTTATTTTTAAGAATGATGGGCTTATTTCAAACTGAGCATGTACAGTCAGAGGCAGAAGGGATTAGTACTATCCATCTGACTGTGACAGAAGCATAGCATATGTATGCTAACAGAAAAGTCCATTAGATCATGAGGTGGAAAGAGTCATAATGAGTTAATCGGTGGAGGTGGGCCTTTAATTAAAAATGGAACTAACTAGTCTCTTTCTCCAAAAGTATCTGCCATTCAAACACGATATTTTCTTCCAGATAAAAAAAAATAAATAAGGAATGAATGTATAAATAAATAAATTTAAAATTTCCTATGAAACAGGGCAATTTAAAAAAAAAATCAACAAATGTTATTCTTGAATATAGAAGGTTTTATTCTTTCTCCATTTTGTAGGGGCTAAAACACATACCTCACTGAGCAGAAAATATTAGTCAGCCTTTACCAACAAACTTAAAAAGTATTTTGTTGTTTAAATTGTCACACAATGTTGCAAAGCTCCAAGTTCAATACAATGGTGTTTTTGGACAGAAGGAAATTGTCTCAGAAAGAAGTTTCAGATCTGCTCCACGGGAAATCTCACAGTTATTATGATGTGAGAAGTGACTGCTGGAGATGGCCCTTACAGCAGTTTGTGGTGAATTAATTCAACTTTCTACTGAGAAGAAAGGTGGATTAGCTTAGGGTGGTATCATTACCGGTAACATGTGTATGAAATAGCATGTAAAGCTGTAGAGCTAATAATGCCACTTAACGTACTTTTGGTGTGGGCACCCTGGAACTGTCTATTTAGTCCTGTTTTTCTCAGCTTGGGAAAGGTACGGAGAACCTCGAGAAAAGAAGGTTAGAAAACAAACGACGCAGTAAGACACACAGAGTGGCAATAAAAGAGCTAAATATATTTAGTCTAGACAAGAGTAAACCCAGGGAGACGTGATCACAGCCTATAAATAATTTCAAGACAACAAAAAGAGAGAAACGGATTATTCAGTCTCGGGAGAAGTTAGAATGGCAAGTAATGGATTGAAGCTAATGAAGGAAAAGTTTAAGGAAGGCACTGGGGAACAGTTCTGGACACCCAAACTAATCAGGAAGATAGACAGAGAAAGAGGGCAATATCAGTGCAGACGGTCACATGAGTGGGCAGCACAGACACTAATGGTCACGAGAAGCATGACTTGATTACTCGAGCAGCATTTTGCAGCTTATCATCTCCTGAGTGGATTTTCAAAATCACCTGTAGGCATTTAATTTAAATACAGGGTTCCAAATAAGCCCACTCAAGACCAAGCAAATTGACAGAAAATGTGTTTAACACCTTTTTTTGATATTTTCATGACATGTCAAGAGATTTTTGAAAACTTTGTTTTAGATGTCTATGCTTCTGCGATTCCTTTGAAGAGTCCATATTTAATTTCAATGCAGTGTTACATGTTGACTCTGAATCAACCTGTGCCATCCTGATGTCGACTAACACTGGTGGCATCACCAATAAACAACCTTAGAAACATTTTAGTAGCAACAAAAAAAAATTAATTTTGACTGGCTTAAGATTTTATCATTAGGCAGAAACATCACTTAGGACTTCTGAAGAAAAACAAAAAAAAAGGAGAGGCACGAACATCACTTAGGACACATCCTTCTGAAGAAAAATAAAAAAAAAGGAGAACTGGAAATTTAACTAGACATTTAGTGTTGATTTTGCTGTAGTAGTTAAAGAACAACAACAAAAAATGTAGTTCAACATAGTATACATCCCTACTGATACTGAAGCAGAAATGTCAGTGTATGAACCCTAAATAACAAATGTCAGACAGCTTGTTACATGTATTGGGGTGACATGGTTGTGTGTGTCTTACAGATTCACCCACCAAATAATCCTGTGATTTGGTTAAGGCCTTCTCTGCTGTGAGAGGTTTTGTGGTATAGTTATGCCTTCAGTAGATATACACTATTTTTTTCTATTAGATTAAGCTTGTTTATATTGGCATGACTGTACTTTTTCTCCCTGAAACAAACAAATGTTAACAACAGAAGGAATTCTGGGGAGAAGATTTATGATAGAACTCTTAATGACGCAAAAGTGATGTCAGCTGTGGGATTTTTTCCCCACAAAACACGTCTTCACATACTCATCAAGGTTGGAAGGGACCTCTGGGGATTGTCTTGTCCAACTTCCCCTGCTCCAAGTGCAGGGTCATCCACAGCAGGGGATGTGTCCAGTCAGGCTTTTAATATGTGTAAGAATGGAGACTCCACAATAATTTTGGGCAACCTGTACCAGTATTTGACCATCTTCCAAGTTTTCTTATGTTTAAAAAGAATTTCCTGTATTTTGGATTCTGTCCATAGCCTCTCACCCTGTCACTGGACACCCACTACAAAAACTCTCATTCCTTTTTCTTTTCTCCCACCATGATTTATTTATACACACTGACAAGATCCTTCCGAGCCTTCTCTTCTCCAGGCTGAATAGTCCCAGCTCCCTCAAACTGTCCTCACATGACAATTCCTAAATCATCTCCATGGCCCTTTGCTGCACTTCCCCCAGTATGTCCATGTATCTCTTGTACTGGTGAGCCCAGAGCCGGGCACAGTATCCCGCATGTGTCACAGAATCACAGAATCACAGAATGTCAAGGGTTGGAAGGGACCTCAAAAGATCATCTAGTCCAGCCTCCCTGACAGAGCAGGATCACCTACAGTAGATCCTGGACACAGGAACATGTCCAGGCGGGTTTTGAATGTCTCCAAAGATGGAGATTCCACAACCTCCCTGGGCAGCCTGTGCCAGTGCTCTGTCACCTTCACAGTGAAAAAGTTTTATCTAATGTTTTTGTGGAACCTCCTATGTTCCAGTTTGATCCCATTGCCCCTTGTCCTGTCATTGGATGCCACTGAAAAGAGCCTGGCTCTGTCCTCCTGATAATCCCCCTTGACGTATTTAAGAACATGTATGAGGTCACCCCTCAGCCTCCTCTTCTCCAAGCTAATGAGACCCAGCTCCTTCAGCCTTTCCTCACAAGGCAGATGTTCCACTCCCTTCATCACCTTTGTGCTCTCTCCAGCAGTTCCCTGTCTCTCTTGAGCTGAAGAGCCCAGAACTGGACACAATATTCCAGATGTGGCCTCACCAGGGCAGAGTAGAGGGGCAGGAGGACCTCTCTTGACCTGCTAGTTACTCCCCTTCTAATCCATCCCAGGAATCCATTGGCCTTCTTGGCCACGAGGGCACA
>NW_009712798.1:0-328 GCF_000703405.1 Apaloderma vittatum
CCAGAGCAGTGCCAGCTCGGCACAGCAGATGGAGCGAGTCACACCTCCCTCCCTCCCGCCAGCCTCACTGAGCTTCTTCCATGAGGATCCCCACCGCTGCCCCTGCGTCCTGCCCACACTCCTGCTGTTGGTTTGCAAACTGGCGGGACCGTGTTTCTACAAACGCTTCATCGCCCGCTGAGCGTGTCTGAGCCCTCCCGGCTCTGCTGGCACCGCGCCGAGCTCCCTGCCGGGACAGACCTTCGGTTACACCCACAGCTCTGTCCCGGTGCCTTCCTGCCAGGCTGTCCCCGAGAATCAGAGAATCGTGGAACTGTCAGGGTTGGAA
>NW_009712799.1:0-33128 GCF_000703405.1 Apaloderma vittatum
GCGGCCTGGCAGAGAGGGACCTGGGAGTGCTTTGTGACAACCTGTTGAACATGAGCCAGCAGTGTGCCCAGGTGGCCCAGAAGGCCAGTGGCATCCTGGCTTGTATCAGGAGCAGTGTGGCCAGCAGGAGGAGGGATGTGATTCTGCCCCTGTGCTCAGCACTGGTGAGGCCTCCCCTCGAGCCCTGTGTGCAGGGCTGGGCCCCTCACTGCAAGAAAGACCTTTATGGGAACTTAGCCCAATACAAAAATATCAGAGAGTGATCTACTGTAAACTGAGAGAAGAAAGGAAGGACTCAGTGTTCAAGAAAATGAGCTGTTCACCACTGGGTATTTGCAGATCTTGCAGGTGATAGTCTTTTCATTATTGACAGATGGAGGCACGCTAGGACATACGATAGGGAGTATTTCCTTTAAAAACAGGGGTCAACATGTGGCACAGTGGGGCAGGGACTGGCTGCAGCTCTGGAGTGTCTGAATGGTGCTCAGGCACTGGGATGCATTGCCCAGGGAAGTGGTGGAGTCACCGTCCCTGGAGGTGTTTAAGGAGAGGCTGGATGTGGCACTTAGTGCCCTGGTCTGGCCGAAGTGGTGGTGTTGGGACATAGGCTGGACTTGATGATCTCAGAGGTCTTTTCCAGCCTCAAAATTCTGTGATTGCAGGGTAGAAAATCAACTTCTGATAGAAGGCAGGGAATCAAAAAAAAGATTACTTTATTACATCGTATTTTATATTATTTTTAAATACTTATAAAACCTACCAGTAACACAAACAAAGAACAGGTAACATGCTTTGTCCTTTGTAAAAAAAGACAGTTGTCTTTCTGAGTCAAACTGAGGACCCTAATAACTACAAAGCTTTATTCAGGTCTAAGCAGTAAGTGTGGGAAAATCACATACAGTTTAGGATCTTGGTTTCTTGCCAAGGAACATACAGACTTGAAGATACTCTGGATGACTTTATACCCTAACCTGTATGACAGAGTAACAGATGTTTGGGCAGCTGCCACCCAGAAGCTCTGGTAGCCTTGAAGGTCTAGCTGGCCAGAAGATAGCCTGTTGGCAAGATCTTGGAAGCCAAAGCTTCCAGCAGGCCCTGGTAGGGCTGCAATTAAGCCCAGAGCTCAGAAACTCAAGCACCTTCATCATTCATCAGCCACACATTGCACTGGTTTGGAAATGCTAAACTGTTGGTGTCCTGGTGCTTTTGCTCTACCCTCTGGACAGTTGGTGGGAAATGTGATAACCTCACTGGCCTTGTGTCCTTGACAGTCTTCAGGCCCAGAGAGGCAGAGCAGAAGAGCTGCCAGAGGAGCAGACAGGCTTACAGCTAAGGTTACATTAGAATTAAAATTTTCTGCAGGGACATGTGAAATTCAGCATTTTCTAGCAGATAGTTGCTATACTGCAGCAATCTTAACCAGACTTATTAAAAGCTTAAATTCTTTCAGCCTGAGGAAGAAAACAAGTTGAGGAGGTTGGAAGTTCATGGTACCTCCTTTGCATCTTTGTGGTTACAATATGATTCTGGTCAAGTCTGCAATCAGTCAGAAAATGGAAACGACTAGAATATCCAGAAGAAATTAAGAGTTTGGGTATTTGGTTCCCAAGAAGAAGCTTGTAAAAGTGTAGAAGATTTTGCAGTTCATTTCAGAATTTTTTAAAAACTTGTCAGATAAGAAAGGAAGGACGTGGCGTGTAATTTCTTACCGACTTTACATTTTAATCTTGATTCGCCCTGTGTCAGGTCACAACAGTGGCTTGCAAGGTGGTGTTCCACCAAAGACATTTTACCATATCTAGTAGTTGAAGTCTGAAACATTTTTCACGCTTGTATTTTTATTCTTGAATGCTTTTTCAACTTCTGAGCTCCTGTTTGTTTTGTTTTTTAAAATTACGGAGTTTAATAATAAGAACTGTATCTCAATTAATTGTTTGTTTTTTAATTACTAGCATACCAGAGAAGGAGACAATACTTTGTGCTCTTTCCATATACGTTGTAAAGCTTGATGAGACTCACTTATAATCAAAGCATGATTGCTGCGCGTCTTAAGGGATGAAATTTTACAAGGATTACCTTGAGCACAAATCTTATCTTTGTGTAATATTAATTAAATGTTATATCCCAAAGTACATCGACAGTGAACAAATAAAATCCCAAATGGATTGCTACTCTCATTAGATTATCTCCTTTCTTTCTCTTCCCCTGTCCGCTTAGAATTGATATTTCTATTTGGAAATACTAAATGCCAAAGTAGATGTTTTGAAGAGTGAATGCTGCAATTTGGTAAGGCAGATTTATTGTTCAAGAAGGAAAGATAGGGGAGGAAAAGGAGGAAAAGATGGATAGACAGAGAACAGAGGCATGCTTTCCTGTTCTGCTTCCTGCTTTTTGTGTGTCTCTATGCAAGTTCAGTAACATTTTAAGGCTAAGAACATGTTGAAGGTTAATATTACTTAATTCATTGTCCTGTGACTTAAAGTCTTTATGTAAACATCAACATTTTAGTAAATTTTGATTTAGAGTGAGGGACAACATTGAAATGTCAACTGTATAGAAATAATAATAATAATAATAACTTACAAATCTTTCACCAGCAATTGCAGATGTTATGCAATACAGAATTAAACAGCCTGACCATTTCAAGATATGCTGAGATTTTTGAAACTCTAAATTGTTCTCACGTGCTGATACTGTTCCTTTCTTTTGTATCAAATCTATGACACCTGTTTTCCATGTGTTGCTTCTTTTGCATCTCATATTCTCAATGGAGAGATCCTTGTAGGCAGAGATAGGCATTTTAGTGGTTCCATTCCAAATCTTTGTAAAAGTAGAAAGTCTGTTTTTCATCTTGGAAATAAATTATTCAGCCTTGATCCTAAATTGTGGCTTCAATGAACCTCTTAATCTGAATTTCACAGAATCACAGAATGTTAGAGTTTGGAAGGGACCTCAAAAGATCATCTAGTCCAGCCCCCCTGCCAGATATTATTTGCATAGTATCTTTTATTTCATTTTAGTGCATTTACATGAATTTGCTGCTTAGACCATATTTGTTTATACGAATGTACACCTGACAAAAATTTGCAGCAAGCTTTGTCGTTGTTTTTTTTATAGCTTCCCTTTCTTCTAAACCAAAAAAACTAGACATGCCAAATTCACTACTACTTGTCAATTTTTTTTCAAGTTTCCTTTTTAGAATTTAGAATGTGCCTCAAGTCATCAGTTTGCAAAGTGATTTTTGAGGAATGGGCAACTTTCCTTACTGTTTGAGGGAAATTTCATTTAAAGCATGAATCTTGTTCTTATTCAAGCACAAATTGTTTAGTACTGGGGTTTGAAAAGATCCTTCTATAAAATCTCTTAAATTGAGCAATACGGTTTAAATATTCTTTGTATATCTGTTAGCAGAATGAAGGCACAAGACAAAAATGAAAATTAATTTTCTGTTGTGTATCTGAAATAAGAATCAGAAGACTGCATTTAAAGAAAAATTTGAATAAAGAAAGCTTTCGGAGGGGGAGTTGGTACAGAAGCAGTAGGCTGTAAACAGATCTAAAGACTGGAGATTTTCAATCTGGACAAGCACTGACTGAGAATTTTTCATTTCTGTTGTGTGAAAATTAGTCCTATGATGGTAGCAAAATTAAATTTTCTACATGTATTCATTTGGCTACGGATTGGTCCTTTTGGCACTTGGCTCAATGCAGGAATAAAACTGGAACTACTTTTCAGGAGTTTTGAAGGCTTTATCTTTCCTCTACATCCAAGAGAATTAAAGGAAAAAAAGTAAAACGTGGATCAATTAACTCTATTTTTTTTTTCAGTTGTTTTACAAAACAATACAGATTGCAGGGAATAAATCATCTAATAATATTTTGCTTCTTAAAAATTTAATGAGAGAGATTATTCTCTGAAGAAACCCACTGTGCTTGTTTCGTAGTGACAATATACAGTATTCCCTGAAGCTGTTTCTGACATCACTGAGTTTAACATGGTTTAGGGTGGTTGATGGAAAATTAACTGTAGGAGAGAGGTGCTTAGAGTACCCAATGATCTTGGGTATGCTACACTAAATTGAGAGTCTGAGCAGAGTGGATTTTTATCTTACCAGCTGTCACAAATACCAAAACAAAATAAACAAATGAACTGTGAGACAATCTGATATACTATTCTGTCACTTCACAGTAGTACAGAGCTGCTTCTGAGATTTTATAGGTTTGATAAAGTTAAGGTACATGTTGCTATTTATGATATGCTGGATGTGGAACTGAAAGCTTTATGTCATGTTGGGGCATATTGTCAGCAACCCCGCAAACAACAGGTGGAAAGCAAGGTACACAAAAGGCTGCTGGCTTGTTAGATCTTGAACTTCATCATTTTAACGTTCAGGGGAGGTTTGTGGCACTAGCTGACCCTAACACTGGATTTTTATCTCATTTTTAATGTGGCTTAATATTTACATGCTTTGAGAAACTAATATGCTCTGATTTGTCTGAAAGTTGCTTTGTTCTAATAAATCCAGTAGTATAGTGCTCAGAAGTGACTTCTGATTTTGGGTGCATCACTCTTTGGATGAGAATTTAAGAATCTGGAACTGAAAGTGATGCCTTGTGCTACTGTTTCTTCACTTTCATTAGATTGCTGTGTCATAGAGCTCCTTCATAAATTCTGTGACCTTCATTACAAAATTAGTTCAGATTTTTGGCCCCATTACTTTGATAAGAAGACTATTCCAGGCTTCTTTGTCACAGTTTTTAGGAACATGTTTTGAATTTGAGCTGAATGTTGGTCTAATGTATATCCATTTGCTTTTATTACAGTGCTCTTTTACTCTCGCAGCTTCCTTTAAATATAGAATTTAAACTTGTGATGTATTTGTGCTCTGCAAGAACCTTAAGAAATCTTACAGTGTAAAAGAATTTGGAGGGCTGATGTAAACCATCTTCAAGCATCTCAATAATGAATTACTTTTCTCCCTGCCTTTATCCTTTCCACTCTTCCCTACGTTTGGTGTATACAGAATGCAAGTTTTAGTGGTGTAACATTATACCAGTGATGCAGTGTTACATACAATGTGCTCAGTAGTCCTGAGGATTTGTGTTTGCTTTCTCTTTCTGCATCCCCTGCACAGCTTCATGCTTTACAACGTGGAAGAGTAAATATAGTATTTCTCTGCATATATGGGCACTAGATTTGCAAAGACCATCCATGAGTGTTCTAAATATTCACACTAGCTATTACAATATAATTCTGAAGTAATATTCAATGCAGTGGTGAAATTACTTATTTTACTTTTGAGGGAGCACTAAATTTTGCAACTAAGATGACGTCCATATCATCATTACAGATTACTGTTTGTTCAGTTCCTTTTATTTGGATGATTCTCAGAAAAATATGTATTATGCATGAACTCTGCAGATGTACTATGAAATCATAACCCATCCAAATGTTGAGCTGTTTTATATTACAGAAATGCCAGTAAATCTGCAAAGTTACCAAATACTAAACTACTTCTGTACACAAGGACTAAGGCAATATGTGCATTCAGCAAGTTTTTTTTTTTCCTCATTACTGCAAAGACAAAGAGGAAAAAACCAAAGCTGTCAACGAATAAAAGTTTGCCAAATGAAGAGTGAAGATTGTCTCTGCAGCCTGTGTTTGAGATTGTTGCATAGGCAGCTGGGGAGACACAGCAAATTCTTTAGCTAGAACTGTGCTATTGTGTTGAATTTTGTGAGTTTAACAGGCATGAGCTAGAATAAATTTAGAGCTGTTATGCTAACATTAACAATTGTGTAAGTATAGATACTGTTTCTGAAAATGCTGTGACAGATACTCAGGGAGAGAAAATTAGTTTCAGCATCCTTAAATATTTCCCTGTATAGAAGATGTATCTTACAGACTTTTTCCTCTTTATGTCTCTTTTCTCTCCCGCCACATGCAGTATGAAAAAAAGAACATTAAAGTTAAATACTGATTGTTATTTTATGGCTCAAGATTTATCAAGTCATCAGAGCAAATTATGGTTTTAATAGTATTCCGGTCTTTTTTTTTTCATATTAAGAAAATAGCAATCTTGCCTATTGTTTATTTCTGTGAAAAAGGAGTGGACGCAAGTCAAGTATATGCCTTTATTCAAATAGTTCATTCTTAGCTGGAGTGATGTTAATACAGTTGCTAACTAGAACCACAGAATTCTGTTAAAGACAATGAAAATGTTTCTTTGTTCTTAATGGTACAGATCATATTGCTTGTGACGGGGAAAAGGCACAACCTTAGAAAGTAAATAAATCTGGATTTAAAGTGAACGTATATGAATGATTAAATACTATTCTTACTTAGCTTGCAACAGATTCCAACTACGAATAACAAATTTAAACATCTAGTCACTTTTCCTTTAGGTAGATTTTTAGGTGCTCAGGCCCTGAAATAAACCACATACAAAAAACCCGAAACAACTCAATAATAAAGTGTCCTCGATTACATTAAAAACATAAGGCAGTTTAATGAGTACTTATGCTTTACCTGCTATAAACAATACTTTGAATTAATTACTTTTATTTTACTTCCAATAAATATGAATTTACTTGCTAAATTCACAGAAGCTGTTGTTTTGTTATTGAAAAATCTGTTGCTGAAGATTGGCAGAAAAAGGGAGGATGTTTGTGGTTTGTTTAATTTTGGAGTAGCTAGGTGAAAGTATTTCTTATGATGTGGTAGTATATCAGTTTTGTAATTATTAAAAGAGACCAAGCTACTATGAGAATGTAACATCTGCATTCAGCTGAAAACTCTGCATCCTTCATGGATTTGAGAAGTTCACTCCCATTACTTGGTGTACTTTTCATATTTAAAAGTATCAGCTAAACTGTTCTGGATTGTGCAAGTCTAACCAGTAGAAATCAGCTCTTCTTCTGGCAACTATTGCAAATCATTATTGGGTTTGGCAAGGTGGAAATCCATTTTGCATTAATCTAATACGCTAATACGCTAATATGGAGACATAGGAACTTGTGATGTGAATTTAGACATGTTTAGACAAAGTCTAGTTTTTTGTAGTAGGTTGCTGGGAGGTTTCTACAGTAGAGCAACCGCCTACATTTTTATGAAATAAGAGACTAAGCAGGTGCATTGAAGTGCTAACCTTGCATAGGAGGTTTGCACGATAAAGAGTATTTTACTATCTAGAGATGGAGTACACATTTTGGTGGCAAAAAAAAATCAATTACATCCTTCCTTTTTGCACTCTGTGGTTTTTAGTAGTTAGTGCTGCTGCTGCTACTTATATTTATTATTTTACTGTAAATTTAATAATCAGCTAATTAATAGTTAACACATCTACTATTATCCGTTATTTGATAAAGAATCATTGGTTCTTACACTTGCAAAGTGTAAGTGAAAGAAATAATATGTATGTATGGTGAAGAAACTGTAAGTGAATTAGGTATTGTACTTTGTAATTGTTTTTACCCCAAAATAATGTAATGTTCTGAAATTCTAAACTATAAGGGACAACAACCTTTTTGTAAAAAAAAAAACCAAACAGGGAGAGATTCAGCTTTAGGAGTGGGAATGCAAAGCGGAAGAAATTAGACAGGTGTTGAAAAAGTAATTAAGAAAAGAATGGATGTTTGCAAGATGGTTGATGATTAGCAGTAATTCTGTTTCATTACTAATGAAATTTCATGGGTTTTTTGGAAGTAGCATGCAATTTATACTTTTAATAATTATATAGTTATAGCAACTAGAAAGCAGGAAATCATGCTTTTCTAAGGTTAATTTCCATTCTAAAGTAATATTTTTCTTATTCCTGGCTTTAAGCATCTTCTATTTTCTTGAAGGAAATAAAAGACTCCCAAATCATGAGTACTATCTGTAAAACGAAAACTGGATTCTTTGGTAAAGAGAAGCTGGACTAAAGGCGGAGGAAAACTGAATTTACAGATAAGGTTGTTTGGGAGTTAAAGCAGATCCCTTATTATTGCATTATAAAATACGTCTTTCTAAAGCTGAGTGGATAAAATGTCATATAACCTTTATGTAGCATCTTATTATATTTTCCTCAGTTTGTCACTAGCATGACAATTACCAGATGGAGGGAAGGCATCTACTGAGATTAGCGGTGCAACTGTTATTTACTCATACTAACTTTAAAGGGAGCTGATAAGTCAAGATACGTTTTTGGGGTTTTTTTAATTAAAACTTAAGTGTTGATATATTCACATAAAAAGTAGTAGTCCTTTTGAAAGCCTTATGCAGAAGACACGTGCAAATGATATACATGGGTTTAAGAAAAGATGGGACAAGCTTGTGGGTAGAGGTCTACTGAAGGTTATTAGACAGATAAACCTACATGAGGCTCAAGAAATGCAATTGGAGTCTGGGAGTGTGTCAGCTGGGGTTGCACGTACGCTGCTGACTCTGAAGTCAGCAGTTTCAGAGCGTTCACAGTGAAACAGATGAAATCTGAAAATTATATCCTTTTTTTTCCAGCTAATTGTCTTTTAAGGGAAACCTTGACTACTAATTTTTCCTACCTTTCTCATTCTAGAGCTTTGTTCCATAATTACCAGTGTTTCACCCATTGTGTAACTTGCTTGAGAATTTGCCAGGTTTTGTTGTAGAATTCAACTGAACATCCATTTGGATCTACTACTTTAACACTAAACAAAAATAGTAATGACAAAGAGCATATTTCAAAGCTTATTTTGTCAGTTAAACAGACACACATGCAAGGGTTCTTTCCATACTGTAGTTAGATTTGTTAAAAGTTAGTAAACAGTTGATGTATTCTGAAGGCCAGACATCCCGTTTCAAGAGGCAGTTTCAGGGACCTTTGACAACAATTCCAAGCTGTTTGAAATACTTACCTACAAACAGATGAAGGGAGAAGAGAAAATCTGAAGAGAGATTACTGATTGAAGTGGATGGAATAAATGAAGTTGAAATTATGAATAGCAGAGCATGACAAAAGGTTCTTTTTTTGGAGTGTTGAGGTGCTTCCAAGCTTGAGGTGAAATTTTTTAAGGGCGTATGACTATGGCTTTGGGATCTCCTTGGATTAAGAGCAGAGTCTAGCATTAAATATGCCTGTGCTTTCAGAATATTTTGACTTTGTGGTATGAACAGAAAATAGCTTCCTTCTCCAAGGTTGTACCTCTGATTTCCATGGCAATACTAGATAGTCTTATGACATACTTTAAAGTCTCTAGTGAAATATTTTGTAACACAAGAAAAAATTGCATTTTGTATCTTAGATTTCTTTAATCATAATTTTTTACCCATTTAATTTATTTTTCTGTCCTCTGCCAGTTCTTCTTGAAGAAAACCAAATACATGTATGTGTTCTGAAAATAATACCCACTTACTTGTTTTCCAGTAGCTGTATAAAATACATGTGTCAGAATTGCCGCAGAAGTAGTTTGAGACGAAAGGTATGCATATTGAGAAGATTCATATTGTCACTCAGCCCACTGTACAAACATGTGGCCTACTCATGTTAAGACTGGCATTCTGATTCCATGCTAATTGCCGCATTGTTATTAATATATGCTGCCTAGTTCTGACCTGCTTTGTTTAGGATGCGTGTTAGTTTTTAATGTGTGTGACATTTAAGGGTTATGGATTAAAAAATTAAATTTCCCAAAATAAAAAATATCTCATACATTTTTAATAGAGTTTACAAAAGAGCTACTCTGCATTTTCCCTCTAGCAAGATGGTACAATATTGAATTAAGTGTCAGTACTTCTGCGGCCATGTAAGATTTAGTATTCTGGGCAAAGATATTAATTGTCTTTTAGAATGGACAGATGGATTTGCCTAAAACCTGCTTTTTAATTAATTGGATGTTTTGAAAAATGAGTAGTATTCAAAACATATTTCGTACTTTTAATACTTTCATAGAAACATTTTTATATCGTAGATGTATCTTTTTATTTTTAGCCCAATATATAGAGGGCCACAAGAAAACATGACTTTGTGTGATTTATAAATTTTCTGTTGGAGTGTGAAAGTAGAGTCTAAGTGGTGTAGAAATTCAAATCATCTCTTATGCAAAACGTGTCCAAGCTTAGATGGAAAATAAATAAAAATATCTCAAGAGTCAAGCTGTTACTGCTCTTTACTGCAACATGAGGGAACTGAATTTACCACTCATTTATACAAATCTGCACTTTACTCTTCAGAAAAAAATAGAGATTGCTTCTGCGCAAGTTATCTCTCTTACAGTCTCCTAAGCTTTTTCGGAAGTGCCACTTTTAAAACTTCAGCTTTTAGTGTTCAGAATCAGGAGGAAAATGAAGTCAGCAGAAGTGTTTGCAAGTCATTTCTTCTTTCAGCAAAAGGGAGAGCTGAATATCAAAGCTGCGTAAACCTATCAAGAAACATTAGGCTGTTTAGCCAATCGAATCTCACGCTGTGCTGTAGACCATGCACAAACCTGTGAACAAAGGTAGTATATATTTGGTAAATTCTTAGGAATGCTGAAAAGATCAAATATGTATATTTTATGGACTTTCATTTACCACTGTTGCTCTTAATCTACACTGAGGTAGGATTAATTCAATGTGCACCTTGAAAGCTCACTCATGTTTCGTTCCTCCCTTTCATCTACTGAAAAATGTCTTAATCATAAGAAAATTCTTTTATGCTAACCATTTACGTAAAGTTTGTATGCCCACAAGCACACCTCATTTTTGTTAAAATCTCTAAAATCAGTTTACTTGTTTCAGGTGCTCGTTTCCTCCCTGTTATTCAAAAGAGCTTGAATGGAAAAAATTGTTTAAAAAGATAGAATACAAGATTTTAAATAGTGAATGCTGCTTATATACATCTAATATTTATCCACAGGTTTTAGGACAGGTTTTTTTTTTTCTTTGATACTAGATTTTCTACATTACAGTAGTATGGAAGGAACCATTTCTGATAGAGAATGAATAGGCTTCCTGGTAGGGGGCCAAAGAAGAAAGAAAGAAATTAAAAAGCTGAAATAATAGTGTGTTTACTGCAATTCACTGAAAAGCAGCTACAAAAAAGCCCAAATAATAAAGAATTCACTGCCATGCACTGAAAAGTAGACAAAATGACAAAAGTATTGGGCATACCTTGAGACATTAACATCAGGTGAATGAGAGATCTGTACATTCTTAAAAATTGTTTACTTCATTGAAAACATCAGATAAATTTATTGCACTGATGGAGCAGAAATTTTCATCACTGCAAAACGTAACATCTGCATTCAACTTCTTTAAAAACCTTTTTAAATCTTTTTTTTTTAATAATTTCTCTGTGGTGCTGGTGGATAACTCCAGTAAAATCCTTATTCAGTAGGAATAGACTGATTCTGGATATAGTTTTTTTAATATATAGCCTTTGTGTTGGTCTATGACCACAGCCCACCGAAATTCCTTTTTAGCAGTAGTGAAAATCTGCTGGTAATATCTGCTGTTCTCAGTCCTTTGCAATAAGGAAAGCAATAAGCTCTTTTTGCTGTGAGAAAAGTATCTACTCCACCTTTCCTGTATTACACAGTATTATTTTTCAGTTCTGTTGTTCTTAATACGTAATAAGACTACCCTCTTGATGCCCTGCTTTTCAAACACACATATGGAAGAACAATGTTTGTTTCCTATCATGAGACTCTCTTGTCTGCCTCTTCAGATGAGTGAGTGGTTTGTTTCTCATTGATTAAGTGTTCGGATGAATAAAACATGCGAACTTCAGTTGCTTCTTTTCTGCATGCTGTGGGTTCAGACTGAGATGCCCTACCCCATTTCACACAGCTGCTAGCGTAGTAGTTTAGAAATACCGAGACAAGCTGTTAGGGAAGCCCAGGTCTATCACCTAATTGGGAAGTACAGGGATGGTGAAAGAAGGACTGTCTTTTCCTTCTGGCTCCCAGAACACAGAGGGATGGCAGGGCTGGACAGCACCCGCTGTTGCAGGCTCTTGATCCTGAATGTTGATTTTTTTTCCCAAGGTCTACACTGATTTCTGGATTGATCTGCATGAAGTAATTACTTTCTTTGTAATCCTCAGTCACAGGTGATCTCACACATTTTCTGGGCTATGAAACCATTGCATATTTAAACACTGAAGTCAAGGTGGAAGACATGATTTGTGACAAAGCAGTATTTTGTTTTAAAACTCTTACATTAAACTGCAGTCATTCAACTGGAGAGATCATTGGAACTTTTTGAAGGCAGCAACTAGAATAGGTGGGATATTGGGATTTTATGAAGTAAATAGTGTAAATATTCTTTAAATATCTTTAGTTTGTAATTAAATTGCAATTTGTGGATCTCTGTCAATGTTTAATGTGCCATGGTTTCTGTAAACACAGTGTTAGCAAAATGCATTATACAGGAAAATGCAACTACTAAGTAGATTATGGCACACTGCATTAAAGCGAAGTGTAGAGTATGCAGCATTTTCTAGAAAACATTGTTATGATCTGAATAATGAGCTTGCTTGTGGTGTGGCTTCACAGTAGTGAAATATTTTGGTTAAGAGCAAGGTAATTTACAGTCCCATTTTGATATTTATCTTCACCTCTTCAGTCTCTTGTTTGCTTGAACATATTGCCCCATACTGGCCTTTAAATAGCATTTTCTGTTCAATTCACAGCCAGTCATACCTGGAGAAGAAATTAGGTCTGATGCCATGGTTTCACAATTAAATTTATGCCATTTATGCCAGGCGTGATTTTACAATCATGAATACTGTATCTCTGCACTGCTAGCTTGCTCACAGAAGGATTGTAATGTTGGTTACATGATTTCCATTCTGTCACATTATCTAGAGTATGTGCAACTAATACAGGGTTTATTCCAGACTTGTGTTTTTATGCTGTCTTTACAGAGAATGGACTATGCAACTACTAGTGCCAAAGTAACCTCTTGACTTTCTATTAACTTTTAACAGCTGAAGTGAATTTAGCAGCTTGTATTGCCTCACTGTAGCAATTTGGTTCTTCACCAAGAGCCCTGTGGCTAAGGTGATGCTCTGAATGGTGGTGTTTAGAGATAACAAAGTGGATGGATGATGGCAAAGCGGTGGGTGTGATCTACCTTGACTTCAGTAAAGCATTTGACACAGTCTCCCACGGCATCCCTGCAGCTAAACTGAGGAAGTGTGGACTGGATGATTGGGTAGTGAGGTGGATCGTGAACTGGGTGAAGGAAAGAAGCCAGAGAGTCGTGGTCAATGGGGCGGAGTCTAGTTGAAGGCCTGTATCTTGGGGAGTGCCTCAGGGGTTGGTGCTGGACCCTATGGATATTCAGTCATGCTCTTCATGGATGTTTTATACTCTTTTTGAAGTTTCAGAACTATTGGAGATTGTGCTGAAATACTTTTACATTTTTAAAAAATCATTAGTCAGACTCTAGTTGCAGCACTTTTAAACTGGTGATAGACAAGCAAAGTCTTTGGATCCCAAGACTGACTTCTCAACAGCCTTGTCTCTTATGAATTTCACTGGCCTATTACCAAGTTATCTAGATGATCTTTCTGGCTATTGTCATTGCTGATCATCCAATATCTATTGAGATTATTTGTGCATCCCGTTTCCCACATCTTCTAAGAGTGAAAAATAATGACCATCTAAAAGATGTGATTCTCAGCTTCTAGGGATTTCATTTGGGTCAACTCTCTGCAAAATATATTCAGAGAAATTGAACCCTTATGTATGGATTGAAATTGTATTCCTTATCAACTCTCCAGATAAAAAGACAGTTGTTATTTATTACCAAATATCATTCTCTGTTTTGAGGTGGTCTCTCGAATCAGAAAAGATCTGTAACATTTAACAAGATAAACTAAATCTACTGTCACAGAGGTACAACTTGATGTTAAAACTGTTGCAGATATGACTGCATTTAGATTCCCCATTCTTAACTCTTTCAAACTAAGCAAACCAACCTATTCTAGTATCTCTTCACGAGTGGTGCATCCATATGATAACCATTCAGTTGATGAGGAACTGTTTGTTTCTTGACATCCATCTTGTACTGGGGTTGTGCAGGGCTGGATACAGTGTCTCAGATGAAGCATCGTGAGAGGCAAGCAGAGAAGGATCACTTGGCTGATTCTTGATAACAGTGGTAAATGCTCCCTTACTCATATGAGAGGATATGTTCAAAAACAACAAGTCTCTTGTCTTGCATGTACAGCTACTGAAGGATGTATTTCAGATGTTCAGATTGAAAAGCTTTAGTTCCCAAAGAAGAAAGGAATGGAAAGTCTTCCTAGATCTTAGGTATCCTAAAACTTTCATTCATTCCTATGCCATTCTGTGATTCTATGATTCTATGATTTCTGTACTAAGCATAGTAATTGTTGAATGGCTTCCGGCTTTTGACGTCCCATGTGTTTACATTTTAATACTTTCAGCACATAGAAAACATGAACAGTCCGTGGAGAAACATCTCAGTTCAAATACAATTACCCTTTTTATATTTAACAAAGTTCTTGCTGGTGTGGAGATGTAGTTTAATCAGTTGGCCCTTCCTCTTGAAATCTCAGCTATGTTTGAATCATGGAATCATGTAGTAGTTTGGGTTGAAAGAGACCTTTAATGGTCACCTCTTTGGACCCCCCGCTCCCTGTAGTGTGCAGGGGGTTACTCAAATTCCTCTCCAACCTGAACTTGAATGTTTTCAGGGATGGAGCTTCTGTCACCTCTCTGGGCAACCTGTTCTAATTTTTCACCACACTTACTGTAAAAAGCTTTTTGTATTTAGCCTGAATCTACCTTTTTTTTAGTTTAAAACCATTACACCTTGTCTTATTGCAACAGGCCCTGCTAAAAAGATTGTCCCCATCTTTTGTATAGGCCCCCTTTAGGTACTGAAAAGCCACAATCTCCCCAGAGCCTTATCTTCTCCAGGCTGATTTAGTTTTCATATGTTTGTAGACTTCAGCTTTAGCAAAACCAATGCCACAAAAAAAGTACTGCATTTATCAGTTTAAAAGCTGGATTGCCAACAGCCAAATTAACTGTTGGATCTACATATTCCTTAGACACATTTGATCCCACAACTGCCTTTGCCTGACTACAAACCTTCTGGTTAATTCATGATTGCAGACAAGTCGATCTGTTTATCTCTGAGATAAGCAGAGCAATACAAATAGAATTAATTCTCCTACACAATAGTGCTTTAATACTTTTAAAATAATAGTCACAAGCATATTACACTATTTGTTCTTATTGAAGCCACTGGCTTTATGTTTGGGTAATTCATTCCTCTGCAACAGGGCTGTGCAATTACTCCCTCTTCAGCAGTCACAAAACTTTTCTTATGCCTGGAATGTAATGGCATCTCCCTCTAGTGTGTGTTCAACTGCTAATTCTGTCACTGAAAAGTAAGAGTGCAGATACTCTTTTTGCAAGTGTGCTGTCACCCTGAAGCCTCAGCCAAGTACCTCACCAAGTTAACCAGGATATCCTTCTGTTTCATCGGTTCATCTGTCCCCCATTTGTTTTCCGAGTTCATTTTTCTATCCGTCAGTGCAAGGTTTTACAGATTGAATGCAACTACAGCACTCCCTTGGTATTAAACAGGAGGAAATAATAAGTCTAGAATCTTCATTTTGTCTCTGATATATGCTAAATTTGAACCTGAGGTAGTTCAGTTCCCCTTACTTCCTTATTTTTCTTAGAAAAAAAGTCCAAAAACCACAGAAGCTTATTTGAAATAGAAGAATATGCAAATCATGAATGTGGTTTCAACATATATGTTTTCCCTCAGATTTTTGGAAAATATTTCTGGAAAGCCAGACTTAACAGTCCCTGTTTAGCCAGCAGGCAGGCAGCTTCTCACAGTTCCCTGGTAGCTCACTTCACCATCATATTCTTTCTCTGTTTAAGCTAAACTCCTCAGTGTATGTAAAAACTGCATTTAATCATGTAATATAGTATGTGTCGTTACATCAAGTTAGAGATAAAAATCTTTAAACCTACCATTACCTGCATATCATTCTTTGTTGTGCCCTTTACCACCACCTCATTATTTGTGTTTTAAAAAGAGAAACTGTAGCCATTTTGGACTTGAATATATTGAAAATCAGTATTAAAATAAAGCTATTTCAGTGTTAACTGACATAATTCTAATCTGTCTGAATATTATAGTACAAGTATTAAAATAAATTTTATCTGTAAAATAATATCCCATGTTAAGAAGACATGTGTCCTTGAATCATGGAGTGGTTTGGGTTGGAAATAACCTTTAAAGATCAGCCAGTCCAACCCTTTTGCTGTAGGCAGAGACATCTTAGGTTTTAGTGATGGACCTGGCACTGGTAGGTTAAAGGTTGGACCCTGTGATCTTACAGGTCTTTTCAAACCTAAATTGTTCTGTGATCTTCAGCTAGACTGGGTTGCTCAAAGCCCCATCCAACCTGGCCTTGAACACTTTCACTGATGGGGCATCAACAACTTCTATGGGCAACATGTTTGAGTGCCTCACCACTTTCATCATAAGAAATTTCTTCCTTATATCCAATCTGAATCTGCTCTCTTTCAGTTCAAAACAGCTACTCCTTGTCCTGTCACTACAGGCCCTGGTAAAAAGTCCCTCTCTGTCTTTCATATCAGCCTTCTTTAGGGATTGAACAGCTACAATAAGGTGTCCCTGGAGCCTTTTCCTCAGGCTGAACAACCCAAACTCTCTCAGCCTTACTTCATAGGAGAGGTGTGCCAGCTCTTGCATTAGTTTTCATGGCCCACATCTGGACCTGCTCCAACAGGTGTATGTCTTTGTTGTGCTGAGGATTTAAGAGCTGGTTACCGTGCTCCAGGTGGGGTCTCACCAGAGCAGAGTACAGGGGCAGAATCACCTCCCTTGACCTGCTGGACACTCTGCTTTTTATACAGCGAGAACGTATTTGCTTTTTAGGCTTCAAGAAGAACAAGAATCTGTGTATTAAAAAGGTAAAAATCTGAAGTATTTTAAGCACAGTGTAAGTGTTAATTTCATATCTTTATGAGAAGGTGACACCATATTTATTCCTTGTTTTACAATTCTAGTTTTGTATCATGCAGTGCTGGCTTGAAAGAAAAATAGAATTAATCTGAAGCTAAACAGATTTGTTCTGAGAGAAGAGCATAAAAAGTATCTTGGTTTTAGTCCTCATTGAAACTATTGTAATGAGCCTGCCTACTGCATCATACTACAACCCATCTGTAGAATAATCCAAATGTACTGCATTACTTCTCATTCCTGACTCTCTTTTAAAGCAACCTTTACAAACTGTATATCGATAGCATACAGTCTTTAGAAAAAAATAAAAAGGGATTTGATACCATCTTTCAAATTGCTTACGTTAGCCAGAAGATGTGGTTTTTATTACCTATGTACTTATTATGTTCATATTTTGTCTTTGAAGGAAACTCTGAGTGGTTTGATTTCATTTTCACTGTATGTGAAAACACACAGCACTTGTAGTACTTTCTCTCTTTAGCACTCTCCCCAGTTTTCTTTGTAAGCAGTGAATTCACACCACACTGCGGCATCAAGCTTTAAATAACTTTTCAGCAAAAATAATAAAGCTAGAAGATCACTGAAATTACATTGTGAAAATCCAGAATAGCTGATGTTTTGCATCATTAGACCATGTGTAACCTTCAGTGACAAACTGAGAAAGGAAAGTTATTGGTGGATCACTTCATAATCAGAGAAGACCACTCAGTCTTTTTTTAAAAAATCTTTTTATAGAGAAAAAGCTTTTTTTTGTCTAATTTGAGAAACCTCAGAGACCTCTTTCAGTTTTGCACTGTACTTTGTTGCCTGAGAAGTGTTGGTGTTTTCTTGTGTCAGGGTGGCAATGTTTTTTCTATCACACTCTGACATTGATGTGTCCTTGATCGGTAGAGGTAGCCCAAGTTCAAGGCTTTGCCGAGTTGCTTCTGGCAAGGAAGAGATACTGGCTAGGAATCTGGCATTTATTTATAAATCATGAATACTGCAGGAAAAGTACATCTGTTCTGTTTTGTAGAATACAGTAAAAATAGTAGATGATTTCCTGATAAAATAATAAATATACAGTATTTTACAAACAATCTTATTCCCTAAAAGCTCTGTCTTTGATCCTGCTGAGGTCCACACCTCTAGTTAACACCTCTCACTCCCCCATGGCTTCCCAGTGTTTTTCAGCATCTGAGATTTGTGCAAGCACTCACTTGCTAGTTGCTGGAATGGTTTGCCTGCTGGAGATGAGAGATACGCTTGTTGATGGCCACTAACAAGCCTTTTAGCTCAGAAAAACCTCAGAACATTTGATCTTTGCTTGTCTGCCTAACAATGTCTAAATTGATGATACTCTTAAGTGACCCATCCTGAACACAAGAACTAGTTTACAAATTATTTAATCTTGACATTTTGTAAATATTTAAGCAGATTTTTGTAAAGGGTATTTTGACATCAGTAACATTGATTTCACATGGATCTGAGCTTCCTTAGATCTTTCCTTTTGCTGCTGGCATCTTTTATTCGGCCTCTTTTCTCGTGCCTCAGTAGAAACAATAGATACTTTCAGGTTTTCTGGTGGTGAAGAAAGACCTTTCTTGGTAAAACAATGCAATGTTGCAGTATCTTAGAGAATCGGGAAAGCTCAGAAGCTAACACTGCGGAAAGATGCCAGCTTCATCCATTCATATAACACCTTGACGTGTTACTCATCTGTGTGACTACACCATATAAAATTCCTGTCCAAGCAGCTGCTCTAGATGTGTCTGCAGATGACATTAATCTTAAGTTTCTTCCCCTGGACATAGGAGGTTCTGTCTGGCTTTTAGTTAAGACCAAAGGGTTGGCTTCCTGAGTGGTTCAGATCACAGTTTGAGCTTTCTCCAAGTCCAGCTTTCTTCAGACACGACATTAGATCTGTGTCTGATTTGAACGTGAAGGGTTTGCAACTCCGTGTTAATCACATCACCTAAAAGCAAGCTGTGTGAGAAGCTTGCTAAAATACTCTGTGCATGTTGAGCTGCTCTCCTTGCAGTAGAGATTTTGACCATTGTATATCTACTTACAAATCTGTTTCAATCTGCCTTTGATGCTCTAGGGCTCAGATTCACTGTCCTGAGATAGTTATCTAAACTGCAGTGTTTGCCGTTGGAGTCTATCATCTAAAGTTTTCAGATGCCAATGCTGCGCTAGTGTTGCACTTAGTATTTACACCAGTTCTGTTAACTTCCTAGGATTGCATTACTTTCTAAGTACAGTAATGAAAATACTTCATATCCATTCCTGTGTGACATTTTTTCATGTGCAATTTGTAAAAAAAAAATGAATTTGGCTGCGATCAAATTTAGCAAACGTGAGACCGGAAAAGCTTGAAAGCATTTCTGGAGTCAGCATGCTTACTGCTGGGCTTTCTGTTTCTTTAGCAGTAGTTCTTTCTGAGTGCAACCATAAAAAGAAAAGTGAATTCTTTATCATTCAAAGTGAATGTAAGACTGTTGTGTCAGTCTTGATGTGAGATATTAATAGAATAAAAGTTTGAACTCACTGGTCTTCATGGTGTTCGAAGACTTAACATGATAGCTCTGGTGGAAATAAATGGAATACAGAGTTGTAACTCCTTGATTTTCCTTGCAGTGTTCATGGACTTGATTTTTTTGTGTGTATGTGTATTGTAATTTATGTGTCAAATAAGCTGTACCAAAATGTGAAAGATCAATGATAGTTACGGACTGTACACTGCATAAGCAATAATTAACGATTTGGGTGTACATGCTTTCCCAGAGAGTCTCTTTTCCATAGTTGATACAGTGAAATCTATTAGGAAGAAATATTATATTAGTTTTAAACTTTTAGTGAGGTTGCTTCTTCTGAGAGCTTTCTGCAGTGTTAGGAGTAAAGTATAGTTTGTAAAATTTAGTGAGATTAAATAGGAAAGTTGTCATTACTGGGACCTGTGTTCCTTAGATTAAACAGTGATACTCTTAGTATCACTTAGTATCTTAGTGTCCTATTAGTGAATTAAACTAAATTTTCAAACATATGTTTTCCTGGATACTGTATTTGGGAATTATACCTACACATTTTCCTATTGAATCGTGAAATTACAATGACACATTCGTGCCAGTTGATGCTTTGTGCTGTTGGTGAATGAACTTGTCTGGAGACTAGTGAGGAATTTATTATTATAAATTTGTCCTGCACTTAGTAGTCTTGAAAGAAGGGAAGGGCACGTGAAGGCTAGGCATAAAAAGAAGTCAGCCTTTCATTAGATCTTCTATGAGCCATTTTCCGTATGTAGAACATGCAGGGAGGTACCAGTACAGAAGACCTGCTTTTAAATATTTCTTCTGATAGGTATGCATCGACAAACGTTTACCACTTATTTCCCCCAAAATTGTGTTTATTCGGTGATTTTTTGGAAAAAGTGTATTTAACATAATCTTTGCACAGAAGTGACAACCCTGCAACTCCAGATTTCTGATTTTGTGAGATTTTCCATGCAAAAGTGTCAATAAAAGACCAAGCAACCTAATGATGTTATTCATAGGAGTGTAAATTCCTGGTACATTGAAGGCAAAGGGATCCTCTGCCTGGATGACTTCTTGCTATGGGGAGGTATTTTGTGTCTTCTGCAGGTCTCCAAAAGCCTGCAGGGTCTGTTGGCTCACTACTGGACCAGGCAATGAATTTATTCTAGGCACTTCCCATGAAAAGATGCTTCGGTGATCCTGTATCTGCTGGAGTAAGATTATCTGTATGTATCTCCAGACCATCAATTTCCAGTAATATGTTGTTTAGATCTCAGGAATCAACACAGAGCTTTGGGCAGGGAGCTTATGAATACATTGTAAAGGGAGGGACAGACATCTTTAGTATGCTGCTGATTTTGTTCTCCTGAAATGCCCCAGGGACTGTGGAATTCCTAAGCTTAATAGGAAGAAGAAATGCAACTTTGCAAAGTAGAATGCAGTGTATACACAAACTAAATGTTAACTTACCGATCAGGAAAATAGGGGGTTAGTATGAGAGATGTTCTGTTTCGTAATGGTTGAAAACTAAGACTTGAAAATGCATGTAATTCGGACATCAGGCACAATTTTTTTTCCTCTACAAAAATAATTATTTAATGCTGCAAATGGAAATAAGCTTGGAAGAGGAATGAAGATTGAAGGTCACATTTTCTGATGATGTGAAAGAAGCATAATTAGGAATATATAAGTTGGTATTTAACTCCCTGTGTTCTGCTGAATCTCAGAGCTGAATTACATCCATCTACTACTTTAAAAATGTAAAGAAATCTTAATTGCTGTCTCATAAGTGCAGAGAGTTAAGGAACAGGTGTGATTTCAAGTGATGCTGGCCTTTTTTTAATGCATCTGCTTTTCTTACCATGCTGCAATTCATCTTTCTGACCAAGCAGCTTAAACTTGCTGATAAATTCTGTGGGATACAACTTCCAGCCTTCTTCCCATCTGTAAGTGCCTAAGCAAATGCATAGGATCCAAGGAAAGTGAAGGAAGTCTGAATTGATGTAGCACAGAAACTGATAGGTCCAGAGGAAAATGTAGACTACTGAGGATGAAGTGGAGTCTGTTTAGGAATGTGTCTGAATTTGTCCATGAACTGATTAGTTTAATTATCTATATCTCTCCATTATATCTGAGGTTTTAAGGGTATCTAGTGTGAATAAATTGGAGAATGAAAAGCAAATGTGAAAATACTCTTCTTTTAAACTTAATTGAGATGTGACTCAAGATACTATTAAAGGTTATATTAGAATATGGAGACTGGGCTCTGTGTTGCTTCAGCTAGTTACTATTAACAAACTTCACTGAATATACTGTAATTTTACGTGTGCTCAGTCATAGAACATTATCATTATCAGTAGACATTTAGATATACAAACCAGCCTGTCCCTCCATCTGTTTGCTTCAGAATACTTGGCATTTATTTTGCAACGTCGTAAAAGTAGTTACAGCTTTGCAGTTGAGAACTATTACAGCAATATAATTTTTTTATATTCAAGTTAGCTTTAAAACCAGAAGTTTGTCTTTTATTTATAACTACTAGTGCCTTGCTGTATGCTTATACAGGAGATGGGTGAGTTAAATGTGTGGAATACAGCTGGGCAATAAATAAGGTAGCAAAAGTTTGTCATTAGTAATGAAACCTTTTGCAGTAGTATGTTAGAATAGAAGTTGGTAGAACACTGGATTAAAAAAAAAAAAAAAAATCAAACCCAAATCCTTTGATTATAACCAGAAATTTCCTTCTGCTTTCTGAAGTATTTTAAGGAGACATTTTTTGCATGGTTTCCCCAGGAAAAATTTTGCAGGAGGAAGGTGTTCATGTTTGTTACCTGAGGCAATGGGAAATTTTTACATCTTGTTTAGTTCAGTGTTCATAGTTTTATACTGATGCTAATATTCAGCTAAAAATTTGCGTAATTGTTTGCTGGTGGTTGTAAACTAAGTGAATATTAAATGATTGTGGCTGTTTTTTAGAATTAGCCATACGTTCAGAATGGCTGTTCTGGATAGGATAGCGTATAAATGTTGACTGGGAGCAGGAAGTTTTTACCTCCGTTTTCATTTCCCTTCTCTCTGCTCTTTCTCTGCTCTTCCCCCAACTCCCAAAGGAAATGTAGTTTTAAACAGCTGTTTTGGAGACTCGTGAAGATGTTATGGATTTTAAAATTATACCAAGCCATAAATGAGAAGCTAGGTAAAGAGAGAAAACAACTCTAATCAAATAAACTTACCAAAATTTGACAGTTCTCAGGAGGCTGTAAATTGTAAATTGATACAACCCTGGGGCAAGAAGAGATGGAATGAAATCAGATTCCATTTAGATCTGTAAAGGCAAAACGGTGCTAAAATTTAATTTTATCACTTAAAGATATATTCAGTAGTGTTATGTGGCCGTATATGTTAAAGCATACATCCAGAAAACATTTTACCATTCCTTGCAATGGATTCACAGTGATGCAGAGATTTATCCTGGGCAACACCTGCAATTCACACAGACTTTTCCGCTAGTAAGTGCATCACGTTTAACAGCAATGAGTGTGTTGAACTTAACAGCAACTTCATTTAGCTGAAGATGCTGCACATCACCTTTTCAGCTATGCTCATTGAGTGTATCACTCCACTGCTGTCCCTGACACTCTTCATGGGTATTGTATCAGACAAAAAGCCTACCTCTGGATTTTCAAAGCTGCCCAAAGAATGAACGTTTGGTGTTTTAGCAATTTCTTTGTTTTCATAAGAATAACATCTTCACTGTGTTTCTCTGACACTGTGAAGCTCTCACCCTCAAGGCTAGAACTCTTGAAAGTAGGAGCTAGAGCTTGTACTGCTGAGGCAACAAAGTTTAGAATGTAATTAGAAAAAGTATTAGAGTGACTGAGTGTGAAAATAGGAATAAATTCAGTTTAGTTTTCTGGTTATTCTCTTTAGTTTTCTTTCACTTGAAGATGATAACAGCAAAGAGAAAATGAGATGCCAGAAATGAGGGGAAGAGTATTCACTTTAAAAATAAAATAAAAAATAAAATAAAATAAAAAGTGAGGAATGGGAGGAATTTATCAGGAAAGAAGAAAAGAGAATGGTACACTTAGTAGAAGGAAGAAAGAAGTTAGACATCCAGCAAATTACTGTTTTCTTATTTACCTTCTGGAAAACACATACTAGGTCAAAGACAGCATCTGAAAACTGTATGTGCAGATAAAAGAAGGCTTAGCTGCACTTTTCGTAAGTAGGCTGCGACTTTATCTGCACACAGTGACATTTAATTAAGTCAGTAAGCTCAAAGTGACTTTTTTTTATCTTATGTTTAAGTTATGGTTGAAAAAATCTTTCAGTTTGTAATTTTGTATCCTTATCTGAGCAAAATTCCATGTAGTAAATTAGAAATTTGCCCCCTCTGGGGCCTTTAGCAATATACTAGCTGTACAGTCATTTTTAATGCTGTTTTACCAAATAATTAAAAAAACTGGATCGTAACCTAGTCCTGTTGACATACTGGTTTGATTACAGTTGTTTGTGTTCACAAAGAATAAAGCAAATAAGTGAATAGTGGGTATCTGAGCTAAAAATGGGGGCCATCAGCCTGCTCAGACATAGCTTTTCTTGTAGAGAGTTACGATAGGGTGGTTTTGTGGTCTGTATAGGAAGTCCTTATCACATAACAGTGATCATTTGGCACCTTCCTCATACTAGTGAGAAATTTAGTACTGTAAAAGTAACATTTTTAACTGATGCCACACTTGTGCATGGTTTTTTGTGACACTGCTCCCTTCTGATGTTGTAGATGTACTAGGTTTCTACGTGCAGAAACAATTCTATTTTAGCAAAGGATTAAGTGCACATAAATAGCATATTTCATAAAAGATCATTATAATCTCTTTCCCATTGACAGTCCCACCCTCACCCCTAGATCAGACACATAGCCTGGCATGGCATGCTTTCTTTTAGATCTCCACAAGCATTTATTTACCTGCCACAATGCAGCATAGGTTTTGTCTTAGTTATAAGATTGTTAAATAATAATGGGAAGAGAGATCTCAGCCTGGTCATAAAGCATGAATAGCAACTTATTTATTTTTAGCATAAAAAAACTGAATTAAAAGGGCCACGCTTATTTTCATTTGCATAACTGGTCTTATAACTTACAGTAATTACTGTAGTTGGAGAAAATATGAAAGACAAGCTTTTCAATTTCTCTTTTTGTGTGTCAGAAGCTGATCTTGCTTGCTAATCTGGAGTAGTACCAGCAGGTGCCCTTCTCAAATGACACATAGGGCTCGGAGAAATATCTGCTGGTTGGAGGTTTCACACACCCACTGCCCCTCTCTGAAGGTATTGCAAAACAGTCATATCAAAACCTAGCACACTCTTCCACCAGAAACCGTGCAAGAGATGACTCTGGCTGTTCATTGTGGCTGATAAACTTGAAAGTATGTGATACTTTCCTTTTATTCTGAACCTCTTCTTTTCAGTTTTGCTTCCTTCTGTTCTAACGGAAAATGTCGGACAAACATCCAGGCTGAGGTGGTTGATCCCCTTGCTATTAGTGTATCTTTCTTCTTTCCTCTACCCTCTTTCTCTGCTGAAGAAACCACTTGTTTGCTCTCTCTTTGTTTCTTAGCTGTTAGAAAGCCTTTAAAAATGCTTTTACTTCCCTGTCATGGCATTATGCTCTATGGAGGGAGGATCAGCTGGAGTCATGGCAGAAAGAACTGCTATCCTGGTAGTTTTATTTTGTATTCACCATACGATTCCCAGAATTGCATTGTTCCTTCCCAGGGGGGAAGATTGGTCTCTCATGCAAATCACTGGTCCTTTTCTAGGCTTTTGTAGCCTTCCTGAAATTGTTGGAAAGGATCCTTCTTTCTGCAGAGTGGGGAGGAGGAATTGCACCAGACAGGCTGGCCCCAGTAATTTTTTCCCTTTCCTGTGTCTTACAGCTCCTTTTGAGGAGCAGGCATCAGGCAGTACCTAGCCTGAGTTCCCAGGGAACTCAGCTGCTCTTGTGCATTTGGTGCGCCAAATTCAGCAGCATTATTTAACTTAAATCGAGACTTGCATTGGTATGAGAGTACATAGAATCTGCTCTACAGCTTTGTCTGTGTGCAGAAATATCCTTGCTCGTTTCAGCTGAAATGATACATAAGCATTTCTTCCCTGACTTAAGTGGTACCTGAAATTGGTACCAGTTAAACAAAATTAATGTGTGTACATTCTTTCAGCTGATCTGTCCACCGATTCAGTTTTCACACAGCCTTGTTAATGTTTATGAAAGTGCAACTGTTATCTGAAAGAATGCCTCCGAGCCTCGCAAAGTCTAGCAACAGCACAGAGAATAAACGGTAATAGTTAGGAATTTATTTTAAAAGAAGTGGCAAAACAAAGTAGAAGGAGTAGGGCTAGAAATAGTCTGGATAGATCTGTACTGTGATTGAAGGTAGCAGGCTTTAAACTACCTGCTTCTTGCAAGTGAGGTAAGCAGGACAGAAATTTCAATTTAACCCCCATCTCCACAGACATCAGCACATACGTGCAGAGAATTATTACCACCATCTGTTTTATCCACAGTAGTTTCCATCAGCTACGTTATTTTGCATTTTTTAGTGTTTAAGCACTGCTTTGAAGCTGTTGCATTGTTAGCTTAAGCTGAATCTATGCATAATTCCTGTAGCAATGTCAGCATGCTAAGATCATAACTGTTAGATTAATGAATGGAAGTATTAACTCTGTGCCGGTGAAAATTCAGTCAAAGACACTGCTGACTTTGTCATTGCATAATAGTATTTACCAGATCTTAGACAAACTGCTGAGAAAGTTGAATGTAATCTTTCATTTTTATCTGACTTAAAAATAAGGTAACCAAATCATTTCCATAGACTATTTTATTATTATTCTTCACAGCGGGAGAATAGATTTACCTGTAGACTTGAAATCTTCCTTGAAATTGAATATGCATGCATGATGGACGTTGTAGCGAAGAGAAGGAAAACTAACTGTTACAACCATTATCTTCCACATAGCTTAATGTTATATTCTGAATTACTGGAATTAATACCAAAAAGAAAAGGAAAAAAAAGTATGCTTACTCCCTTCTTTTTTTCTTTTTCCTCCACAGAACCTGAAGAAAGTGTTTGTAGAATTCAGTCATCAGGAGCTGTTTGAGTTCTATAACAAGGTTTGTAGATTTTGCAATAATGTACTTTCTTCGTAAACACCTTATGCTGCTCACCAGGAAGCCTTGCCTATATGAATTTAATGAAAGTGGAAGGAAAATGGATCCAACTTTAATTAAGGCTGTTGGATTTGTGTGATCACATAAAGCATTTTCAAGAGGAGTATGCACATTGAAATTTGGAATAGGCAGGTCGTGGGTCATTGTAAGCATACCTGGCGGTCAGACTGAGAGGAGAAGCTGATGATTAACAATGAGTAGCTCTCTGGAAAGAGTATCCTTGTGTTATGTCTTCAGTCAAAATGCCAGGCTTGTAATCCAGTCAGAATGAACTCTATTATTTTTTTCCTTGTTATTCTGCATTGGAAATTCACAGCAAAACATCTGTGCATGTAAAAAACCCAGTATTTAGATAACTGTTTCTTTAAAATGTGAATATTTAAACCACAGCAATGAATTCTAATAGCTTCATGTACAAACAAATATTCATGAGTACAGGATTTTTTTATTGCTGTGTGAATAGATTTAGTATGCATAGTTGAAGATACTGGAATGCAGGTTTTTTTCCTGTTTGCATGTTTCTAAACAACATTTTATATGAGTGGAGTTTTTTTCTCTCTTTTTTGTTCCTTTATATAGCTGGAAACTATACAAGCACAGCTGGATTCCCTTACGTGATGTTTTTGAAGTCTTATTTCTCCATCAGACTCCTGCCACCTCATTATTTTGAACTGAAGATAGAATGCCAAGCTGTGTTTGCAGAAGGATTCAGTGGGTTGCTTCCTGTAAAATTATATGGCTTATCTCCTTTTTAGACCAGCACCATTAGCCAAGAGCCTTTGTTAAGACTCTGAAGATTCTAATGGACTGTTTTCTCAGCACTTGTGAAAAATGGCTTTACTTGTAGGAAAAAATAATGCTCCACTGCCTCAGCATGTTTTTAAATGTCTTTTTGCTCTGTTATGTATTTTACTTGATTGAAATTTGCATGCTAGTGAGGGACCAGGAATAAAATTAATTTTTAGATATAAAATTACTTTAAAAGTAGTAAGAAAATGCACAACTAATAGAATCTCTATTCTTTTTAATTGTTATTCACTCAGTTGATAATGCTCATTACCAGTTTGTCAAAATAAATTCAGAATATAAAACCAGTTTGGTTTCGTTTGGGCTATTTTAACTTCAAGTAATTATCTTTGGTTCTTTTTAGGTTTTTTGTTGTTTTTTTCCCCTGCTAAATAATCATCAATTCACTGATTTCAGTGTTTACTTTTGGCACTGAGAATAAACACAGCTTCTTAGCACTGCATGCATACCAATGAGTCTCAGTGGTATGGTGTGTAACTGGAGGGAGAAGTCTCAGAGTATGTAACAAGGAACACTGAAATAGTGTGACAGTCAGAATTCTGAAAGCTGTTTGTTAATCCTTCTTAATGTTGTCTGCCACTGTTTCTAGATTGAACAGGAAGAAATAAAGTACAGCGATTTAAAGGCCAAGTTAGTCATATTTTCACACATTAGTTCCAGATGAATGGATGTTCATGAGTGGTACAGGAAGGTAAAAGCCATCTTAGTTCTTGGTTGTTGCCGTTTGTTGACAAGAAACTTCATTGCTGCACCTTAATAGTAGGCACAGTATACAACTCTACTCCAAGCTATTAGAAGGTGAGAGGAAATAAAAATCTTTCATATTAGCTTGTCTTCCTTTGTCCTTATGGAATCCCTGAACAAGACTTTTTTTCTTTCAGATGCCTAAAACAGGCATGGTTAATAGCCAGACAGATACAAGTATATCCAGAAACTGTGTTTTGAATAGCTGATGTTTAGGTCCTCTTGTGCCAGATTTCATGCTTTTTTTTGTTTTGGAGGATTGTTTTGGGCTCTTTATGTTGTTTTATTAGGGATTGTGCTGTCACCTCTAGAATACTGATGGGGTTTACACCAGTTGTTTAAGCTGTGAGATAATAGATTTAGAAGGCAAAGTCATTAACAACCTATGTGTGAGGAAATGGCACCGAAAGAAAAAAACACGTTTATCATAGCTCTTAACTGAAATGCCAGATGAAGGTGATACTGTACCACTCTGGTAAGGTAGCAGTATGTTGGAAAGAAGAAATGTGTCACCGTTGCATGGCAGGACTTTTTACCCTCTTTGTGAGACTCAGGTCTTGTCTCAAACCACTGGCAAACATGCCATATCTTCTGGGAGTATAACACTTCTAGCCACCGGCATTGCATCTTCAGTCTGACTGTCCAGCAACAATTTGACGGCTTGATCATCTCCGGTGGCATAGATTGGTGTGTGTCTGTAAGTGAGGATATCGGATTGCCGACATTATCAGTGCTTTGCAGTTACTGCAGCTAGGAGTAGTGCTTCTTGACACTTAGGTCCTGGCTTCTCTACTGGTCCTACGGACAGTATGTTGTGTGCAAGGGCACTGCTCCGGAGTGTTTTCCCTTTGTTTCTAGAGCTTAAGTTCTGGAAGTCATGTCTGAAGCAATCTCAAGACTCTCCTGTGTGGATGCAGGACATGATAAGGCAGTTGTGAGAGAGGGTTAAGTTATCTTTAGGAGAGCTCGAAGTGATGGGTGAATCCTGGAGGAAGAGTGAAGGCAGAACCAGTTTGGAATGCAAGAAGCACTGGGGAAGTTAACGGGCACATGTGAAAAAAAGTCAAAGACCAAGTAGGAAGAAACTGGACATGGGAAAAAGGAAGGTGAGAACAGAGTAATGGATATTCCCAAGGGTGGAATTTGGGAACTGGAAAACTCTAACGGAGGACAAACATTGAAAAGGATGGCCGAAGTATATATACAAAGAAAATACTAGGCAAAGGGTGAGAAAAACCCTACATAGTAGAGGAATAGGAATAAAAGTGGGGGATCAAAGTAAACCAGAGTTAACTATGACAACTGTGGCCAGCTGCGTAACTGTATCTAATATTTGGAACTAACCTGTAAGTGTCAGCCTTGGTGCAAATTTGGCCAAGTGTCAGATAACAAAAAAACACATTGAAATCTATCTTTAATAGGAAATATTTTTAAAGCAATAAAATAATATTGAAAGAAATAACAGGAAAAACAAAGCCAAAGATTGCAAGGATTCTGTAGAATTTATGGGTTATCCTTCCTGACAGGTTAAGAGATTTATGATTTCTTTAGCAGTGGTTCCCTTTCCTTTTTTACCAAGTGTACTGAATGTCTGAAGTCATAATAAAAGCCATAGTATACTTCATGGTAAGAAGTACAGTTGTTATCTTTGTCAAGGAGCACTCAGAAATAAACAGTTTAGAAATACTTTTCTGTATGTACTGGGAAGCTTTGGGGTTATCCATTATTAGGCAGCAATGGCATAACTAGTGACATCTCGGAGAACATTGTCACTTATTTAAGTGCTTCTGAATAAGGAAAGAAGATTGACTAGCTGTGAAAGGGCAGAATTATTTAGGGGTCTGTTTTTTTCTTGAGTCTTGCAAAAAAGAAGGCTTTTATTCTGGTTGCTGCTCTCTGAGCCTGAATAGAGCTGAAGATGGGAAGGTTGGTCCTCCCCTGAGAGTAGCTGCCCCAGCTTAGTTTGGATAAAGTCCTGGTGTCCCAGCAGTGTCAGGAAATGAGAAGAAAGCAAGCACCAGCATAGGCTGGGAGATGCCTGGGGAGAATGGGAGATCTGCCTGCAGCAGGGACTAGACCCAGTGCTATACTTCAGAGGAAACAGGAGGAAAAACACTTCTGAGAGGAAGAAAGCAGGTGGCCTGTTCAGAACTGGATACAGCAGGTTGGTGCGGGAGCATAGACAGGGATATGCATGCTGAAGGTCTTCAAGCTTTTGTTTTGCATTCTTATAAAAAGTAGTTTTGAAGAGTGGGTCATGTGGATATTTTTGATTTTTTACTGCAGAAAAGGAAAACAGTATGTCCCAGGCTCTCTTCACTTCAGAGTCCTAGCAAAGCATTGGTCTGTGCCGTCTTTTGGGCATGATCCAGAACTGAAATTGCCAAGGCTTCTGATAGCATTGAAGGAAGATATTTGCAGAGATTTATTGAGCACTAAAACTGGAAATTTGAATGAGTAAGAATTACTAAATCTACTTTCAGATCTTTCAGTGCATTTTAAAAACATGTGATTCATCTTTACTCAGACATTAAAGACAGTATTGTCCATGACTCTACTTCTCTCAAAGCTATAATAGCAAAATCTACTTCAAATGGACTATTGGCAAAAGAAGGAAATCTTTCACTTTTGGTGTAAACAAGCATCATTATTGTTTTGACATGCAGACTTGGTATTCTGGTCTTAAAATGAAGACCAGCATGCGAACTGCCTCAAAACTACCAATTTACTGGTGATGAGCAACCATTTGTAGATCACTCAGCAAGACTGTTGAGTAACTTGTTGAGTAGAAGTGTGTTAGATTATCTTTTCCCAATTCAGTCTCTAGGCGTATACTTATCGTTTCTCAACAAAATATGAGATGTCTTTAAGTTTCTGCACTCTCTATTTATGTTGAAATAAAATATGTAGGTAGATAGACAAATACAACTTTACTGTCTCAGATTTTGACTAATTGCCAAACCTGTCCAGAAGAGGCTTTTAAATTCCCCTTTAATTCCTGGGTTTATTGTCACATCAGTCCTGAGTTATGAGTGGGAACTTAATTTCCTGCAGTCTGATTTTAAAGACTGGAGTCTTGTTCTTTCAGAGCATAAAGATTTTACTGAAATGCTAAGTCTTAGGTTCCAAAGGAAAAAAAGTATTTATCATAATAAAATTATGTAAGATCTCCTTCACACTGGTTCCTTCTCATATTGTCTGATTTCCAACAGCATAAGTAACATTTCGTTGTTTGGTCATATTGGCATATCATATCTTCAAAGATGATGAATTCACTCACATATGGTGAAAAAGTGACAGAGCTTAGTAATATCTACTGCCCAATGAATAAACGCATCATTTCATGACCCCTGTATGGCTTATTTGACTAATGAAAATGAAGAACACTTTGAGCCAGTATAAGAAAAGTTCTTTTTTCACACATCAGCCAAACTGGCCTTCTGAAAAACGGTAATTTCCTCTAGGTGGATGAACTACAATGCTGCTATCTGAAACGCTATTGATGGTGTCTTAAAAACTGGTAAGATACTTTTAGCTGCAACTTGTGCATAAAGTGATTTCTTATTTCCATAGTAATAAATCAATTTTACTGGATTTTTCCCTTGACCTTTGTAATTGTGTTGACCAGACCAAATTATATGCTGTAATTTTAACTGAAATAGAGTGTTTACCCGATCCCTTCTTTCCTTCATTGTTTCTCAAGAGATAGGAGAAAATATTGGTCTATTATAAGTCAGATGGCTGTACAACAGTGTTGAGCTATGTATTGAGGAAGCATTTGTCTCTCTCTCTGGGAAGATTAGTTCCTTCTCTACTGAGGCCAAACTATCTTCCATGGTTTCCCAAGGTGTATTCTATTTACTGAAATGATACAAAGGCAGTGTGGAGCTCTATGCATGTTGGAAGCAAAACTTTCTTGGCCACCTGTTCAAGTAAGGTGATCTCCTTGTTTGAGCAAATTCCTCTTCCAGTGGAACACTGTCATCACTGTTACCTTAACTATCCCTCTGTGATAATATACAGCATACATTCAAGGAAATCTGGCTGAATGTACTATCTGTCTCTGAGATGGGTGTACAAATTTCACCGGTATGCTTGAATCTGAACAAAGCCTGAGGAGTGAGGAAAGGCCACATCTCCTGTTCCAGTGGGCTGCAGCTTAGGCTATGAGTGTTGGCTTGCACCTCAGGCTGCCGTGTAGGTGAGCTCTGCCTCTTTCCCGTGCGTCGGGAACAGAGTAGAGAGGCTGACTTCAGTGGGCAAGGGGTAGCCTGGACTGAGTGTTAACTTAGCTCTTCACTCAAAGGCGTGAGAATACTTTCTTCATGACAAGAATCTGTTTTGCCCAGGCCTCCATATAAAGAATCAGGTCAGAGGAGTAGCACTTTGCATCCCAGATGAATCCCTCCTGTCCCAGCCAGGAATTATGCCTTGTGGTGATGGGTGTCTGACCTCTTCTAATTCTTAAAACGTTCCACCTCATACAGAGCCTGAAGGTAGGCACCACAAATCTAGAGATCAAAACAGGACCTTTTCCCTCTTCCGCCTCATCTCTGCTCCCAAGGGAGCACTTTCTTCTATCTCAGACTGGCATTCAGCACAGCTCCAGGTAGGGCAAAGCTTTCATGGAGCTTGTCATAGTATGCTAAGTTTGAAACTTACTTTGAGAGAGAGACAGAAAATATCTCTATGAGAGGGGAGGTGAGAAAAGACCAGCCTTTCGTGACAGGAGAATTATTAGGCATTTTACCATTTCTGGAGCAAGCTGTTAGTCTAACCTGTGAGAGATCCAGTTTCTCCTTTGGAGCCAAACTCCCTACATGAATAAAATCATCCTGGTTTCCCTAAAACAT
>NW_009712799.1:33159-41791 GCF_000703405.1 Apaloderma vittatum
ATGGATTACAGAAAACTATATCATCCTCAGAATCTGATTTAAGGTGATAGAAGTGAAATACGTGAGATAAATGTAGAAAATACAAGCCCATAAAGATGAGCTGATCCCTTTGGAGATGTGTTCACTCACTGTTTCTCACAGGATGCATGGTAGTTGTCCTAGTTTCTTAGAAAATCTGATACTGAAATATAATCTTAAAACCCCAAAAGTTATGAATAGCCTAAAAGGAAAAAAATACGCAGAACAGAGTCTACTTTAAGCAAGAGCAGTATCTTTAAGAAAGTGTTTCACTGAGGACATTTGCAATGAAAGGGAATGTTCTTGGTTCTTGTTTGGCAACAAAGACTGGATGCTCTCCTCAGTGCAACACCCCGTAGGTGACTTTGAAATCCTTATAATGTCCTTCTACAACAGCACTGCAGCTTCCCATACCCTGTCAGATGTCACCCCTTCATCCGCCTATCAGAAGTCTATGTGGTAGCCTACTGATTGATTCCTTTGTGTCTGTAGTCGGTAGGAAGAGTGCCTTTGAAGCCCTGCTGTATGTCAGGACAGAGGACACAGGGCCCTGAATGAGCTCATGCACAACTGGACAGTGCTCCTCTTCCCTGCTGCTGCAAACAGTGCCCAGGCATGAATGCAAAGCACCTCAGGTAGTTTTAACACTTTTCTGGCTTAACAGGCTGTTAGTGTTGACAGACCACGTTATGTCTTGGTGAATGTCTCTCTCAGCACTGAGGTCTGTAAATTCTGACTTCAGTCTTCTCTCTGGGAACAGAGAGATTTTATATTTATATTTAGTTGAAATGGTCAGTATGAAAGAGAAGCTAAAGGTGGAGCTTACTCCGGTGCCTGGAGCAAAGTTCATGGCTTAACTACTGTGTTAGATGAATAAAATCTACCCTTGAGTTCCTTCCAGGCAGGCCTGGATATGAATGTGTAAGAGTATCTGAGCAAAAGGTCATATCCCTATGGTATAATGATTTCAGCATGTTGGAAGAACGGATATTTCCTATTAATCAGCCTTATTTCAGTGTGCAAGGTCATAAAGCATGAACTTGGAACCTCATTCAGCATTTCATAGCTTTGCCTAAATCAAACCCAGACTGCAGACATGACTGTACTTCTTGTTTGCCAGAGTAGCCCCTTCGTCAGCTATCTTCAGTCAAGTGATTTCAGTGGTTTCAAATGAGGGAGAGCCTTCAGCTGCTGTGTTAGCCCACTCCTGCATCAACAATGATAGTTCCTTGCTTGGAAATCTACCCCTTGAGAGCTCTGTAAGCCTCCAGGTAAAGCAGCCGTATCTCTTGTATAAAAAGAAACAAGGGATCTTCATATCACTTCCATGAAGCTCTACTCTAGCTCTTGACTGTCAATACATATATTCAACAAATACTGTTTATTGGCTTTGATTAAAAGCATTTGATGATTTTCTTTGTTTTGACAATCTTTGTGATAACTTGGTGACCAGGCAAAGATGCTACAGATGTCTTTGCTTAATCTTTTCTCCTTATTTCTCCCTTTTCTTCTTACATTTCTCCTATATTTGAAAGCTAATACTTTTCCTAGGCTGGGAACATGGTGCTGAGGTGTTCACTCCCAATGGGCATGAGCATGAGGAAGAACAGGAAAATGCAACTGCACTAAGATGTAACAACACTTTGTCTTCAAGGGAGAGTCTGCTTGGAGGAAAAACAATTAGAAATTAATTTCCAAAGCTTTAGATTAACTGACCTGAAATGGAATGGCTGTCCATGTCTCTCCCTGGGTACAAGTAGGCTGAAATCATGCTGCTGTGGATCATACTAACAGCACGTAATCTGAAAAGGGTAGAATCTTTCCTTAGTCTCTAGTCTTCAAGCCATCAGATTTTATGAAGATGATCTCTGAATATGGTTCTAAAGCCTCAGTAAGAATGATGCATCCCTCTAAACCATGAGCTGGAGTTCTGGTGCTCCCTTGGACTTTGTGGAAACCTTCCTGCAAACTTGCGAGTGTCTTCTTTGACCTCTCTGCTGACAGATTCTTCTACTGTTTTTATCCTGACTCACTGTGCATCTTGAGCTAGCTAGTTTTCCCCTACACTCTTAAGTTATAGTTAATATTTTGCTCTGTTCTTTCCCATTTTGTAACATAGGTACCCTGGTCACTTTTCAAAAGAAGGATCAGAAGATGCCATTTTTGTTTAAGAGTCCCCTGTTGATATGCACTTTTGAAGGACTCAGTGCAGGTCTTAAAGCCAATAAAACACCATACTCAAATGGATTATGCTGTGTAAAATTGCACTGTTCATCATGATGACACCCAAGGTCAGTTGCTGGTACAGGGAAGTGACTAAATAAACCAGCCGAACAACAGAGGTCAGGAAACAGTAAGATAGAGAAAAGCTGTTCCGAAAAAAACAAAACCACAAAAAAAAACCACCAAAAAACATCATGGACACATGAAGCATGTTCATCACTAATCCACCTTTCTTACAAAATCAGTCCTGCTAAGAAACAAGTGTTTCCATTGCTTCCTTAAGTGATCACATGAACTTCTTCACAGAGGTTTTTCTGCATTAGAAGAAAGATCTTTCTTTTAGCTGCAAATACAGTCTATTTTGGTATTAGTATATAGTAGTTTTTAGTCATGTCATTGGAAGTCAAATAGGTCTGTGCTTATCCTAGAGGATATGGAGCAGCCCAATAGATTCGTTTTACCATATATAAAGACTGACAGGAGTGTTGTGGTCAAAGAAACAGAAGGTTGAAAATGTGATGCTTCGGAGGCACCTATATTTGGAACAGATTTTTATAATCAGAAGAAAAAGGCTAACATGTAGCATGGCAAAAAACCTCAAAAGACTTGTTCGCGAGCCTGATGAGATTTATGATCCGCAGTCCTGGCCCTGGCATTTTTGCAATGCTGAAGAAGCAAACACCAAGTAATGGAAAACAATTATGAGTCATTCCTTTACTTCAGAGGTGATTAATGTGACACGGTCAAGTTAAATCCTCTGAAGAGACATCAGCAACGCTTTTCACTGATGTGTTTTGTAAGCATGGATTTGATACTATTCCACAAGAGATTTTAATTTCCTGCTAAAAGATATGGTCATGATCAAAACTAAGATATATATAAATACTAGCTGCTGAGCTTGCAAGACTGATGTATTTCTTATCAGCAAATGATAAGAATATAGAACATCTTCAGTTTTATGATACAAATAATTTTATATTACCAAAAACCATGCAGAACTGAATGGAAATATTCTCATGGACTATGTTATGAAAGATCTGATAGCGGCACAACAGACTACCAAGTAGCCTCCGTCTGTATTCCAGTGTGTACTATTGATTTAAAAATGGAAAATACTTGCTGCTTTAAATGAAACAAAGAGTAGCACTCAAAAGTTTGAGTGGCTTAATTTTCTAGAGTGAATTTGTGACACACTCTGATTACTGGGCTTTGAGTCCTTTGATGTTTAACATCATGCAGTATGAAGGCAGTTCAGGTGCATATATACTTCATTTTCATGTAGGTACTGATTTAAATCTTACGTTTCGTTTTGCCATTGTTCTGATGCGTTATACTGAGTGCAAATTAACCTATTAACTGTCAGGATGTAGAACAGCTGAACGCTGAGAAACCAGCAAATCTTAGTGCCTCAGGTATCACAGCCAGTTGCCTCAGCTGAACAATGGGCTGGGATAATCCTTTTGACTGCGTATTGCCTACACAGAGGCCTTTATACAGAATAAGATGACTCATTTACAGAATAAGAAAACCTTTTAATTTGGGAATTTCCATGCTATACTGTTTATTTGGCTCAGAAGGCAATGGAACCAATGCCCTACTGAAGAATTTGCCTCAGCCATCTTCAGATGAGCGCATTTTTTGTGTGCTGGTGGATCTCAGATTCTCCTCTGACATACTGGGTCTGCAGGTTTTGCTGCATGTGGCTGGCTGAAAGGTCTGTCCTACTGCTTGCAGGTATTTCAAGTACTGATGTAAAGTGCTCTTTGCCCTATTGTGCAGTACATAATATATAGCACTTAAGAGGCAAAAGGCTTCTTCACACTGTTCCTTTTCAGGATCGAGACAATGTCAGTAATACAGGTCACAACAAGGACAAGTTCAAAAATACACAAGTTCTTCAAAAAGCTGTCAGATAAAACTGTCTAAAGCCCAAGTCTGCACACCTGCATTGCCACTTTATCACAGTGCTGGCAAGCAGTGTTGGACCTGGATCTTGCTCCATAGGCATTTGCCTACCTACTGATGTGACTGTGGAGTTGAGAAAGTTACCTTTAGTCCCTCACTGTTTTCCCTTAATGCATATCACTTAAAGTGGTAATCCAGTGGGAAGCATCTCCTAGCTTCCACAAAGGGATGTTTGCCATCGCTCACAGCACTTCAATCCTAGAACTCCTCTGTTCAGACCTTTGGCTCCAGTTTTATGGGTGCTGGCTTAGCCCAGCTCTTTCATTGCCTACTTCAAGTCATTGGCTGGAGCAGCCACTCATTAGGATGGCAGCTGAGCCTGGAGATTCCTCTCAGTTTTACTGAGGCTGGTTTTGTGAAGTTGATAGAGGGAAGTGTTTTGCGAGAGCTGCCTCAAACCCTGTCTTCTTTTACCTACCATCAGGATGTCAAATGTCAGCTTACTCACATCTCATTTCCTTGCCCAGGAAAAGAGAATTGGTCAAATGAAACTCAGTGTTTATATATTGAGCACAGTTATATTCCTCTAAAGTCACAAGACAGGTAAGGTGTTACTGTCCTATCACTGAAAGCTTGAAGTGGATGCTTTCCGTGTGACACTGAATGCTATGCAGGCAGAGTCTCTTCATTCCTTCTCTTCCTCCGTATCACCAGTGTCAGAGGCAGGTGAACTCAGGGCAGTGGACATCCACACACACAGATGCATCCTAGTAATTTGTCCTTCTCCACTGGGATCCATCTGTACTGAATTAACCACTGGCAGAAGATTTCAGCACATTTATGGTCAATTTGTTCCTAGGAGAATATTAGAAAAACTGTTCTCAGTGTTTACCTGACATTTAATGAATTGTTTTTTGAACACAGTCATTTTGACATTTGGAATTTAATGACTCATTTAGTGACAGATTTTTAAGAGCACTTCAGGAGCTTGTTCCCCACCTAGTCTGCTCTGACTTTATCATTCTTTCCATCTTCACTCACTCTGCTTCTCACAGTTCATCTTCCCTTCCATCTTTTTTTCCGGTATTTCACCCATAGCTACCATTTCCACATTCACCATGTAGGTACCTCTAACTAAGGAAGGGTTATACTTGGGCTTCAAAGGATTGATGCTGCCCCATTCTGTGTGGCAAATGAGCAGTTCCTGGTGCTTCAGGAGCTGAATTTGGGGTCTGGCTGCCCTGGAAAAGAGAGAGCTCAGCAAGTAGAGGGTACTCGGCTCCTTCCAGCATGGTTCTGTCATGTAAATGGATTGCAGTAGTGTGACTCCTGCTTAAACCACTGGCTAAAAGCCTTTTTTTTAGCTGGTAGGTAAATTCCTTTTCCAAGTCACCATTTCTCAAATTCCTCTCTTGACACCTGCTAGTTCTTCATCCCCATGGAGAGCTGCTGACACTTCATTTCTCTCAGTCGAGGCATATCATTTAGTACATTCTGTATGCCAGCCCTGAGTTTATTGTGTCTTCACCTTGTCTTGTTCTCACATTACTCATTTACATAGATAGTTCTTATTTTCTATCAGTATTATTTTTCAGGAAAGCACAGGGTGACGGATTTCTGGGGGTAAAAATTCTAGGTAGTCCCCCAAGATTTCCTGGTTATCCATTTCTGTGTTGTAAATAAGCACCAACATACAAATTGAGATAGTGATTCTTCTGATGTCCACATTAGTCTTAGCTATTGGGCAAGGATTTCTTGCCCTGTAGGGAGAAAAAAGTGGGCAGGGGAAGCATGTCCTTCTTTATTCACCCAACTATTTCTTGTATCTGTTGTTTTTAGCATCTAGGCAGCATAACTGGAGTTCTTAATTTCTCTTTCATGTGTTTTGGGTTTTTTGGATTTGAGTTTGGTGGTGGTGGTGGTTTTGCTCATTTGTTTTTGTTTTGCCAGCTTGCAGTGTTAGTATGTATACAACGTTTATTCTTAACTTTTAATCTGGTTGCTAAGATGGTTGTATTTTTGCAGGATCCCAAGTATCAGGTATTAGACAGTGGTTATTCCTCTAGTACCTCTCTGTTATATGGAGGTCCATAGAAGAGGGATTGCTTTAAATGTGCTGTCTGCTAAAGAGAAAGGTGTCTCTTAATTCACCTTTTTTTCTGAAAGACATCTTCAGGCCGTGAAAACTTCTGCAAGGATAAAAAATGGTAGGGAGTTTCTCATAAAAGACAGGCCAAAGGCTACTTGAACTAAAGCTAAGCCACATCAAGTTTCAGTCTGAAAGATTTTTGCCTCTCCTTGCAAAAAACTGAAACAAAATCAAAGGATGAAGCTGAATCTTGAATTTACAACCACATAGTTACTTACAGCTTGCAGACAGCTCTGCAGAAAATGCCCTCGTTGATGAAGTTTGAAGATATCCAGGAAGCATCTATCTAGTGGGATGTCCAAGTGGAATATTTTTTATGCATAAAGAATGTTTGAAATTGCTTTGGAGCAGGTCTAAGTTTCTATCTGTTGTTCAAAGGCAGATACTTTCTTATTGGGCTCAGCTTGATTGGGTTTTGTTTCTTTTAGGATCAGTATGTATTCATAATCTTAGTCCATAGCGTCCGTTGCCTATTTGAGGTCAAGGATGGGGCCAGAGGTGGGAGGATAAAGAATTTTTATTTGAGCAGTGATCACCATGCAGTACTATCAAATTATTTATCAAGTGTCACATACATAAAAATAGAAAAGAACTGCAGTGTAACAAAAGTCTGGCGATCTCTAAAATGGTGGCAGAAAGCTAATAAATTGGACAGAGAATAAGCTATTACAGGATCTCCTCTACTGCCTCTGTTAAGATCCATTTTGAAGACATTACATCATTTTAAATAGAGGTAGTACTCACTTACAGCCCCTGTTGGATCAAGAAAGTCAAATGGTCAGCAGAGGAAGCAAGCAGATGAAAAATTATTTTCTACTTTGAATTCCATCAAGCTTAATCTGTAGACCTATCTTAACACACTGGAAGAACCTTAAAAATCAGTATATGATAGTGATGTCTAGTAATACAGGCAAAAAAGAACAAGAGGAACTATTTCCTGACAGTAATAAAATCTACAGGCAAGGTGATACTTGGTCTTTGATTCATAAAAGCCAGATACGCAAAGTACAGCTTCAACGTCTGCCTCATTAGATAAAGCAGAACCTAAATTGAAAGGGGAACAAAGTGTTTGTTTTCTTTCCTACATTTTTTAATGCAGATGATCTGTCCAAGGGAAATCAACCGAGCAGGTTGGCTTCTGGATAGTGGACATGATGTCTGAAAAGAATAGCTCTAACTTCCAAAGACTTCTGTTCTAAAATCATACCTCTCCTTGATTTCAAAGTTACGTTATTTAAAAAGAAAAGATAATAACACCTAAGAATTTACATTGTCATAATATGAATCCTAAGACGTGGCACTTAAATCCAGCTGAAGTCCAGATTTGTTATGTAGAGCTCTTTAATGAGGAAGGATCTATTTTTCTGCTGTTCATTATGTCATTTGCAGCCAGTCTTATCCTAATTAGGGAAGCTGAGATGCTGCCACGTAAGATTTCTTGAAGAAAGGATACCCATTATGCGTTCAACAGCAAATGAAAATGGAAAATTGAACATAGGGAGGTCCGATACCTGATCAAGCTGAGGTGCTGAAGTAGCCACAAAAGAGCAGCTCACAACCCGGTCTGATCTGCATTCTCAGCAGAGTTATTTATACAGACTGAGCAACATGGAAACACTACAGAGGCAGGCAAAGGTAGCTCTGCATAGCCCTGCAGTGGGCTATTAATTGCAAGCTAATAAAACCCATTTGTGAAATAATTTCCTGTGCTGTGATGATGTAGAGCTTATTTGGTTTTGGCAGACTGGAAGATGTTGTTGCAGAAACAGGAACATTGTTGTATCTAGATGACTGGTTTAAGATTGCCATTTTTGGTGATCAGTGGTGACAAATGCTTTGTCATTTAGAGGTTCTCAAAAATTATTTGTATTCTTCTCCCTCCCAATGCTGGCTTCATCTTCTAAGGCCTCTCTAGTAGTTCTGAAATAATTTAAACACAGTTTCGATTTTCTTTTCTTAAAAAGCTTGTCACTCATCAGGATAATGTCATTCTAAGTACTTATTCTTAAAAAGCTTGTCACTCATACAGGATTCAGGGTGCTATGTGGAGCATTTTTTGTGGTTGATTTTATCTGAAGCGTAGTCTTTTTCTGGTACTTGCTTTTTAAAACTTTTGGGGTAAGATTGCTCATACAGTGACAGAGCAAGGCAGTCCTGATTCTGAATACTAGTCAGTGGCTACTACTATCTTGTAAACAATGCTGAAGTAATTCTGTTTTGCACTGAGACTGCTTTCTGTTCTGTGAAACTTCCCAGAGGAAGGTGGCAGAAGCAAGGGCTCTCCCTGCTGATCTTCTGCTGGGTGCCACTCATCAGGATAATGTCATTCTAAGTACT
>NW_009712800.1:0-1841 GCF_000703405.1 Apaloderma vittatum
AGCCAGGAGCGCGATGGTGCTGGCAAACGTGTTCCTGCTATGAACAAGCTCATGGGTCTACACGGGTCCCTCCTGGTCCTTTTCCCATCAGGACTAAGGTGGCAGAAGGTGCAGCCCCGCAGAGCTGTGGAGCAGGTACAGCTTTACCCAGCAGCAGGGGGGGGGCTGGGGGGGATCTCCAGGGCTCGGGGCAGGGGATCGGGGCAGGGGACCCTTTCTGGGGGTTTGCTTGAGAGCTGCTCTCGTGAGCTCAGCAATGGGTTTGCACCCTCACCATCCAGCCTGCTTTCTGGGTTCTGCTCTGTCTTCATGTGCTCTCCTTTTCCAGACTCACTGTTGTTTTGGTGTGTTTCCGCCACCACTTTTGTTTTTATTCAAAAAGACCATTTCTGTACCTGGTGAACGCTGGCGGAAAGAGCTGGGAACCTGACAGGCATCGAGCGCTTTGTGCGAGATATTTTTCAGGAAATGAAGGGTTCCAGTGGGCAGACTAAGGCTCGTTAATGAGCAGGACCTTGTTGGTGGAATTGTCTTGGCCACGTTCAGCCAGTTCGGAAACCCCTTCCTGGTAAGACAAGGTGAGTTGTGCACAAAGGGAGCGTCTGCGGCAGAGGCTCCGTTGTGGAATTGCTCTCCCTCCCCAGAGCACTTTTGCTGGGCCGTTATCGCATGTGCTGTATTATTGGATTTCTCCAAAGTCTCCCTTTATCCTTATTAATGCTGTGAATGTTGTAGCAAGGAGTGATATGATCTAACATTGGATAAAATCACAATTTGTCCTTCTTCGTGGTGTAAATGTAACAGGGCTTAACTGTACAAACAAATAAGCCTAAATAGAAACATTTGTGATGATAAATGGGCAAGGAGAGCGCTCTCTGCAAGGTGAGAGATGACAGTGCCTGTGAACAGAATGGAGAATCTCGCTGCTTCAGGGTCAGTCTCAGGCAGCCTCAAGGTCAGCTCTGCCGGCTCTCCCTCCTCCTCCTGCTTCTCCTCCCCTCAGTGATGGCAGATGTCCCTTCAGCTCTGACTCCCCAGAAAGCTTTTGGGCTCCTGGGTTTCTGCTGTCAGCGGGGCCGGGGTGGTGGGTTTGTGCCGTGTTTGGGGCAGGCTGCAGCTCCAGCAGGTGGTGGTGAGGCTGAGCTTCGCCGGGAGAGGAGGGAGCAAGTCTGCTCTGTAGCACTTAAGTATATTGCTCACACATTATAGAATCATTGTATTGTTTGTGTTACTGGATTGGTGTATGGCACAAAACAGCTTCCTTTTTTAACTTCTCATCTTCCATGTTGCTCAAACAGCATGGAGCTTGGCTTTGTGTGAGCTCTGCGGCATGGCGAGCTCCCCGGGTGAACTGTCCTGCACTCTCTCTGGTGGAGAGAAATCAGAATAAAACAGATCATGTCCCCACATTTGCTCAGCAGACACTATGTTTGTGGGGAGGCAACGGTGCTGGAAGGGAAGGCTGTGAGGGGGCCCTTGGGAGTGGTGGGGCAGGAACACGTTGCAGGGCAGCACGGGGCCGAGGGGCTCCTGGGCAGCACCCTCGTGAGGAGCAGGAACCACGGCCTGGGGTGAGGAGTGGGCACCGAGCCCCCAGGTGAGGAATGAGCACCGTGCCCCCGGGTGAGGAGTGGGCACCCTGCCCCGGGGTGAGGCTCCCTGGCGTGCCCGAGCGCGGTGCTCAGCGCTGACCCTGTGCTCCTGTCATGGCGCGGGAGCGGCGTGTAATGATGCCCCGTGCGGATATTGATATGACAGAACAAAAGGCCAAGGTGCAGTAAGGACAGCAATCTGCAGGTCTCAGTCCATTTGTTTTTCACACCAAATCCATCACGGTAATG
>NW_009712800.1:1873-5160 GCF_000703405.1 Apaloderma vittatum
AGCTGGGCGGCAGCCCGGGCCGAGGAGGGAGTAGGTGCGGGCCCCCTCTCCCGCTGCCCCAGGGATTTATGGCAGGTCAGCGCCGCACGTTTCCCTGATAGATCAACTGGATTGGAGTTTATTTGGGTCACAGCGACTGGTGTTGTTTGCTGTGGCAAAAGACTGATGGGAGAGCTCCGGGAGCTGCACCCCTTGCCGCTGCCCCTCTGCGTCCCTCCCCGATATGCCCCCGCCTGGGAGGGCACAGGGGTGTCGTCTGCCAGGGCACACCCGCCCCAAATCCTTCATCCCAAGATACAGCCCTGACGCTGCCCACCCTCCTCCTCCTCCTCCAACAGCTCAGGGCATGGTGAACATCTGCCTGTCAGAAACTCAGGGACCCCTTGCCCCACCTGCATGGCCAGCAGGAGTGGAGCCCCGGGACATCAGTCCAGCAATGACGGTGGCTGCGCTGAGACGAGAGGAAAAAATGTTCTTTCTGTAGCATCCTGCTCGCACACGCTCCTATTTAATATTCATGCATCAAAATGAGACAAGTGCTTAATGAGCTCAGCCATGAGTTTCATTTGAACTCCACCAGCAAAGGAGTCCTCAAATTTGCTTTGCAGTGGATGTGCTAAAAAGTTAAATACTCTCAGGCTGATAACCTCTGGGGGGACCTGGGCGTGCTGTGCAGCAAGGCGTTCGCAGCCGCTCCCCATCGCTGCGGAGAGGAGGGAGCTGAAAATTAGCACTTATTAAAACCCGTCCCTCCACGGGCTTCAGCAGAGGTGTGAGCAGGTTCAGCAAGACTGCGAAGAGCGCAGAGGTTGCATCTGTTGTTCTGCAGGTTGCCTACCTCTCGTTGAGGGTTAACGCTGTCAGGGAATGCACGGACAAAAACTAAACAACGCTAATTATTTCAATGCATAGAAAAGCCCAGCCTCAGAAGACAGAGCTAAATCTCACAACATCTTAAGGCGTGGAAGCCACTGGTGATAAGGACAGTTGCCTTTCAAAGATAAGGAAACAAAATTGAAACATATTATACATAAATGGCTTCAGGCAATGAATCATCCTGCAGCGTCCTCACTGTTGGATTGCGGCCATCACAAAGAAAATAGTAATAATGATAGTAACAATAATTAATATTCTGGGTCCTTTCTGCTGCTTCTGGCTGGAGGGCCCTCAGCCAGGCCCCAGACACTAGGCCGGGAACAGTAAACATACACTTATGGTAATTTTATTTGAACTCTTGAGAATATGTCCCACACCACTCTGATTTGATGGCTTATTAAACCCCGCGGGGTACCTTTGCAGGACGGGAGTGCCAGGAGCAGTTGGAGGGAGAGAGAGAGCCATCAGCGGGGACCAGCATCATTTCCTTCCTAATTAAAAGTCAAAATGTCATCTAGGTTTTTGTATTGTAATTGCAATGGTCATTGCAAAGACACCATGAAATCTGGCTGCATTAGCACTTCTTTGGGGGGAGGTCTGGTGAATGAAGATGTATTGAAGGCTGCTCCTGGCATCCCTCTTGTACAAGTCCAGGCTTTAAGTGCAGGAAATGAGCCCCCTGCCAAGAGCTCATCTCACCTCTGGGCCCCCCCCACCCCCAACTATATCAGGGGACTTGAATGAAAAAAAAAATTGTACATTCCAACCCTAAATGGTACCAGTAAGTTTGTGCAAGCTTATGTAAATCACACAAAAAGTGACAAGTTTTCCTATTAAAAGATAATTGTAATCAGGGTGCTGGACGTGCGGTGCACTGATGATTGGAGATAGACGGGCAGCGTGAAAAGATGGATCGTTTTAATTTGCACCAATTAAATTGAAGTTCATGGGATCATCTTCTTCAATCTTCATGAATACTTTATTTTCTGGCTGCTATGGAGCTATTAAAAAGAATGATTGAGCCAAGAGCTAGGCATAGTATATTTTATGAAATATCACCTTTAAAGAATTTGAGTGCGCCATTTTCATAATGAGTTTTCTAGTACCTAATACCCTTCTATATTACTACATTTTTAAAGTGGATTGATCTGGAAAGTGCAGAAAGTGCAGGTAATGATACATTTTGCTAGGATAAGGTGGCTGATAATGTATCATGTTACTGCTCTGAGAATAATAGATTGCCTTGTGTTTGAGATGTGGCACTCTTATTTTGGTGCTTGCCTTGTGCAGACAAGGGGAATCCTCTATGTCTCCAGAAAAAAAAATGTTTAATTGTTTGTGCAATTTCCTTCTTGTTTCTTCTTTGTCTTCTCTGTATAGTTTGTGACCTCAGAGAAAGATTTCTGAGGTTGGAGGGAGGCTGTTCTCAGGTATGCATTTGTCTTGATGGATGTTGTTAGAACAGAACAGCATGTAGGAGACAACACACTATGGGAGATAAAGAAATACACAACCCTATATTATTTACCAGTGCCTCACATTCTCTTCCCAAGAGAAATGAGTGATGATCGCTTCAAAAGGATAAGTCAATGAGAAGGGTGGTCATCTCTCACTCACAACTGCCAAAAAGGCCCCAAGCCTCACTATTTCACAGACAGACAAATCAAAACCTTAACGGGAAACTGGTGCTGCTCGGCCGCACGCTGGATTTGAGCCACTCTCACCCAGGTTCTGTGGCCGTGGAGCTGAGAAATTCCCCACCACGTGTGCCCACGGCCACACAGCTCTGGTCCAGCTCTCGCACACTGAGCCAACAGGGCACCCATGGGCTGGGCGCTGGCACCCGCGGCTGCCAAAGCTGGCCAGAACCTCCCACGAGAGCCCAGAGCACCTGCCAGGGCTGGGGCTGGTACCAGTTTGGTGGCTGCGCTCCTGCCTTGTAAACAGCTCCCTTGAAAGTTGCTCTGGACAAAATGTGGGCACAGGAGGCCACGGTCCCTTCAGTGGGATCAGCTGATTGGGTTTGGTCCCATCGCGGAGGATGGGAGGTGGCATCCTTCAAGCAAGCGCTAATCAGAGCAAAGGGGGACAGGGCCGTGAGCTCGCAGCGCCGTGGGAGCAAGCGTGGGTGTCCCATGGGGCCGGCCGGCTGCTAGCAGTGCGGGTCCCTGGTCCCAGGGATGCATCCCGGGCAAGGCGAGTCACAGCAACATGATGCCACCTCTCTCTACATAGGTTTAAGGAACAGCAATCATAATTAACCCTGCTAATTAATCAGGGCATAACATATTAATTGCTAGCACACGAGGCTCCCATCGAGCAGGTGCTGTGTGGGAATCTAATGGGATAATGAACTGAGGAGCAGTGCCACGTGCCACCGGGTGCACAGCTCTTGGAGGGGCTTGACAAAA
>NW_009712800.1:5269-5600 GCF_000703405.1 Apaloderma vittatum
AATGCGAGGGAGGGGGCAGCGGGGTCCAGGACGGCTCCTGCAGCCCCTTGCAGGCAGGCCTGGTGCTTAGACCCACATGCGAGTTGCCTAATGTAAATATTTGGTTGTTAGAGTAATTCAAATGTTACTGTTTCCAGCAAGTTGTGGCTTTTTAGGGGGGAGCAGGGGGTTGTCTCGTTTGTTTCATTTTGTTACCATTAGGAGAGCAAAACATCAACACCAAAGAAACAGTGTTGCCCCCTAATAAACATCGGTGTTGGGCAGAAGGAATGACCGGAGCCCTTCTCCTCCTGGCTCGGGAGGCGGGGATGCGGGGCTCATCACTGCCACC
>NW_009712800.1:5621-6790 GCF_000703405.1 Apaloderma vittatum
GAGCCGGGTTGCGCCCAGTGGAGACGGCACCGTGGCCACCCACCCCGTGAGGGGGATCAGGGGGTCACAGACTGTCCCGTCTCTGCAGCCGGCCGTGGAGGTGAGCCGGGAGCCCGTCCTCGTGTGCGCTCACCTTCACCTCCCTCATGTTTAAGAACATTTTATTAAGGGCAAGAACGTTTATTAGGATTGCACAGGACCCTCCGTGATCTGCTTCCCCATTGTTTAGTTTAATCGTCCTAAAATTGGCAATAGATTAAAAGAAAATAATTATCCCTAATTATGTTAATTAAATGGCTAATTCATTAGCGAGCTTAACATCTCTTACTTGGACCATCTCTGCTACGCAGGATTGTGCTTCCAAGAGGAAGCGGCAGGCACAGGCTGCATTCTGTGTAAACTAAGTTGCAGCGTGTTTAGCTCGAGCTGTATGAGCAAAATCCCCTCATTACTCAGATGACAGAACAAAACTATAAATAGTGGATCGCAATTAAAATCAGAACAATTACTTTTTATCCATTATGCTGCCTTTTGCACAATAGCAGCCTATAAAAGGAAAAAGCACAGTCCTTTTAGATCTCTCTCTCTCTCCCCCCTTATCCAGAACTGTAGCTGGCTTGCTAATTAGGAAGCTTTTGAATTAGATTATTTGCATGTCTGAACAGGGCTAGGGTATTAAACATCCCTGAGGACATACTATAATAACCTCTTCAGTGGCTTTTAGGATCCCTAAGGAACCAGGAACTCTGAAAAAAACTCCAAAAGGAGGGAAAGTGCATAACGATTTCATCCAATTAGGTATGGATTAGTCGGCTCTGTGTCTTTGAATCCTGCTCACCGTGAGAAGGTGTTCTCCGTCAGGAACATTTGACAAAATCATCGGGGAAATTATAATGCAGTACCTAAATGAAATCGCAATACCTTAGTTTCTCCTCCAAGAAAAAATAAACTACAAAATCAATACAGTGGTGTATAAAGTAAAAAGAAATGCACCAGTCACTTTATTGCTTAGCTGCAAGCGTAGCCTCTGTGTTTATAGCATCCAGGAGCGACCATCAAAGTCAGACTCCAAAGGACAAATGCTGCTGCTGCAATGATTGGCTGCAGCAGATTTTAATTTTTAAATACCACTGGTATTATCCTCCATGCGATGGCTTTCCACGCTCTTC
>NW_009712800.1:6821-10084 GCF_000703405.1 Apaloderma vittatum
GTTTAAGAAACCACCAACACATTTAGGTTTAACAAGACAATTAAGCCACTCGAGCTCTCCGAACGCAGCAGTGGTTTGCAGCGAGGCCCCTCCAGGACACTGGGGTTGGTGCCGGGCAGTGCCCCCGAGCGCTGCGGGTGCTGCTGTCGTGTGCTCTCCCAACAGACCTGGCCCTGCCACCAAAGGGCACGAAGCTGCCAACCCCATGACACGTCACAGCATGTCCCGTCTGTCCCTGCAACCCTCGGCTACTGCTTGGGAGAGGTGAAGGAGAGTGGGGCAGGCAAGGTGGAGCTGGGACGCGCACTCACAGCCCAGCGGTTTCCTTTTTTTTTAAATTCTTTTTATAAGTGCTGAGCTCTAATTTGAGGACTCTGAAACCAGAGCTTCGTGGTAAGTATGATGAGTGTGAAGTGCCTGTGGAGGTAAGCCATGCTTATAACACAGCACCTGCAGGGACCGCTCAGTGTCACCTCTCGACACTGCGTCCTGCTGCTTGCACTGGAAGCCTGACTACTGGTGTCTAATTGGAATGGATTTCCAGAGCTGCGATAAGAGAAACTATCTGGAAAACTGAACGCTCAGCACTAAGCTTTGTAAATACCAAAAGATATGGATAAGTTGTCCATGCTGGTGTTTGCACCATTAGCACATGGGTTTGCACAACTGGAGCTGTAGTGTTCAAGCACCACAGCAAAGGCCTCCCCTCACCCGAAGCAATCCCTTCTGACATCACGCAGGGCAGGTTTCTGACTGTCAGATATGCAGGGATCCGCTTTCTCTTGGCCACCAATATTTAGGTTGGCCTCTCCAGGTCTTCTCTGCAAGGAGCCCCTCTCTGCCTGATGGGAGAATGTCCCGCCTTGTACTCTGGATTTCTGTCCTGGAACTCCCCTTGGTCCTGTGCTGGGGAGGGGACTGAGGGCAGCCCTGGTTTAGCTTCTCCTGGTAACACCCACAATTATTTCACGCTCCTCAGACCGAGCTCCCAAGACCCTAGGTCGTCTCCCTCTCTGCTTTCTGAGCTCAGTCTGGCTCCGCGGCGCCTTTTGGCGCGCGAGCGGTGGGTGCGGGTGCTGGCACACAGCGACTCTAGTATTTCCTGTGCTCTTCTCATTCCCACTCTTCTGAGCCCCTGACATCTGTTTTGTCGTTTGGCTTCGAACGCACTTTGTTTAAGGTCTCAGTGACAAGCAGCTTTCCAGATAACCAGCTCTATGCTGGGGAAGTTCTGGCTGTTAGAGTTTCATATTTATCAACACCAGCCTTCACCTACTATCACATCGTATGTTCTTCTGCCTTGGCCAGATTTCTCTGGATTTCTTTCATCTTTTCTGAATTTAACTAATCCATACAACTGTTTCCTTATCCAGGTCAGTAATTAATATGCTAATGCCATTAGATTGAGTGTGTAACTATGTAGCACACTGCTAGTGACCCTTTACATTGATTTAAAAAAGACTATCTACCACTTTTGTTTCCTTCCTCTTAGTCCATCTTATTGATTCGTAATGCTACTGTATCTCTTACCCCCTTTTTTATCTTGTTTCCTAAGAAATCCTGTGGGAAGACCTCATTAAAAGCCTTTTGCAAGTCTAAAAATACGTCAAGATATTCTCTTTTATCCATTTATATATTGGTAGGTTCAAAGTATTCTAACAGATTAATGAGACATGATTTTCCACAGCAGAAACTGTGTTGATTGGATGTGATCTTCAAGGTATTTTATCATTCTATATTTAATAAATGTTTAAACCATTTTGCCAGATACCTGTGCAAAGCTGAATAGTGTCTACTATCCTGCATTACACTTAGAGTCTTTTAAAAATGTATTATATACAGATAAAACTCCTCCCAGAAAGGGAAAACACTGCAAATGTTGCTGCCGTATTCATCTTTTTCTTAAACGCAGTGAATACCTGAACACGTGGCCTTTCATTTGCTCTCAGATGGGCTCTAGACACAGCAGATATGTAAATAAACTGTAGGTTTGTGTTCTCACCTGCACAGCTCTGGTGCAATCCCCGGAGCAGCTGACTGACCAACCTGCCCCGGCACCCACGTCACGGGGGTGGAGCCGGGTGTGGGATCACTCCCCGGCCGCGGGTGTCTGGCTTGTGCCCCCACCAAGGCAAGGGAGAAATCCGGGCTGGCCCCAGAGCAACCTGTGAGGACAAGAGAGGATAATCCCGAGGAGCAGTGGGGGTCTCTGCAGAGATGGGCAAGGCTGCGGCACCCAGTCCCGCTGCCCCTCGTTCTCCAGGTGGGCTGTTAATTAATGCATTTGTCCCAGTTCTGTTTTCAACTGTAGAAGCAACCAAGATCTAATAAATCAACACAACTTCACCTACAGCCAGCATGTGTTTTTGAAAATGAACCTTGCAAGCCTGCATGTGCCGTGAGCCCGCCAGCCCCGAATACCCCGACACCGCCTGGAAATCTTGACGTAAATGGAATACGAGATAGGCCCTTTAAATTGGTAAGCAGGAGATTAAAAAAGGAAAAAAGAATGAAAGTTCCCTGCAGCCTAATCACATCTCTTTGGGAAATTCCTGCACCAACCCAGCCGTGAAGCCAGCACAAATCAATGTGGCCCAGGGGATCAACATTTTACATATATATAAAAAATTGTAAACATCTTTTATGTATGCAATGTAATAACTACACTCGGCATCATGGGCTCTAAAAGCAAATGTTATGGGCAGTTGTATTGCAATAAAGTGGTTAAATGGGAAAGCTTTGAAGGGCTGATAATTTGTACTCTTTTCTTTACCGAACCAACTTATTCTTGCGTGAATACGACAAATCAAAACGTTCTTCTATAGGAAGAAGTTTTCATTCATCAGGATTTTCTTTCCACCCTTTCCATTTTCTGCCACATTTCAGGTTCAGAAAGAAGTCGGTTACAATCCTGATTAGGGTTGCAGAGGCAGGTCAGGAAACAAAAGGTTTCCAGTTTAGGGGCCCCAGCCTGGCTTGGCGGGTTCTTGTGTTCCTCCCCTTCGATTCGTACACGGAGAAGTCGTGTCGGTGCTGCTGTCGAAATGGTCCCTGAAACCTGTCGGACTTCACTCTGCTGTGTCTGGTAGCTATAAAACACTGGCAACGAAAATAGAAATTAATATTCTAAAAATTTATTAACCAATAAAATTAACCATCAGGTGTTACTTCTGACATGCAAATAAGATCAGTGATGAAGGTTTGTGCCGCGCCACACTAATTAACGCTGCGCAAGGATTCCCCAGGGCCATGGCACAATTCCT
>NW_009712800.1:10094-12271 GCF_000703405.1 Apaloderma vittatum
ATCAAAGTGAAGCTGTGGGTCTGGTGCACTAAATGGACAGTAAATAACACACTCACCACATTTAATTATTTAGCAAGCACAGCAGTGGCCCAAGGTAACATAAAATAAGTACAAAACTACTGCATGGGAATGCTGGAGATAGCTCTCACTCCATTTAATGGGCAGCAGTGCTGTCCTCACCGCGCTTCTCGGGAGCCTCAGCTCTTCCACACTCAGCTGGCACAGTCTGTCTCTTTGCAGCACTAGTGGGATTGATTATTTTATCTTGTTTTATTGTATTTTGGGGCTTACACCATACAGGAGTGTGTGTCCTCTGCTCCCCTGGTTCTTGGCGTGGTTCACTGTTTTGTTGTGGTGCAAGTACTCCCCAAATGCCAACGTGCAGCCCCAGCGTTCAGTGTCTAATAAGCAGCAGAGAAATGCACCCCTTGGCATGGCTAACTTGAATTTGTCCTCTGAGATTCGGCCCCGTGTTTTACAAAACAGTGGGAGGCAGTGTGCAGTATCTCGAGCCGCTGGTTTTCAGCATGGAGGGGTCAGTTCTGGGGAGGAGCCGAGGACTCTCATGACACCTCAAAGCCCTCAGACCGAGGGCATCCTGATTTTTGCAAATATGGTATAAATAGTTTGAAAAGCGTTGCAACATTTGAGGATAAACTGTCTTAGAATTTCTTTTTTTTTAAATATGCTGTATTATGGAATTTTTAAAAGTTAAGTGCTTATATAAATAACAAGAAATTGATCTCCTCAGTCTTACACAAGAGCCAGCAGCTATGGCTGATCCTTCCGACTAAGACTACCTTAACTGACAGGTTGGATGATATGAAATTACTGCCCGGTGCCGAGCTATATAAAATCTGCTATCATGATGAATCGGAAAGAAAAGCTTCCCAATATTACAGACTTTGGAAACGTTTATTAACAATTTGATAATACTGTATCTCGAGGCTTCATGCCCCTCAAATGGCTCCTTCGCGTGGAGCAGAATGATTTCACTCCGTTTGCTTTTAACTCCCTTGCATTTATCTTGCCTGAGTGTCTTCGCTGTGTATTGTTTACTCTTTGGATTAGTAAACTCAGGATTAATTCCACTCTTTATTGCTGAAAGTGGCAGTAAATCCAGTATCAGGGAGAGCCAGGAATCTGCTTAGCTATGCTACATGACCCTTTCACGGGCAATAAAAGCACACACGTCCCCGTGCGAGGGGATGGAGCACTTAGAGGCACGGCCCATGTCACGCGGGCAGGGGCGTGCACAGAGGCTCTTGCTCAGCCCTGATTTTCATTAGAAATTATGGCTCCTGTAGGATTTTTGGTGCCTCTTGAGGGAAGATAAAAGGAAGAGCCCTCCTGCCCTGGCGGCGGCTGGTTTCACGCTAGCAAGGAGTGGGGCTTTGCGGAGAGCCCTCAGGGCAAGCTCAGGCTGGGGCAGGAGCCTGGCGCTGCCTCGATTTCACTCCGAAACCCTCCTGCATGGGGCAGGGAGGAAGCAGCGAGGGTTAAAGCGATGGGAGTGTGGTGCAGCCTGCCCCCCGCTTTCAGCAGGGCTGGGTGTCCTGCTATTAAATCAGCAGAGAGGAATGTGGGGCCAGGCGCTGAGGAGAGCTGGTTGGAAAGGTTACCCAAGTGAACCACGCAATTTTTTCCCCTCAACTTTGTTCCATCTTAAGGTAAAAGGTTCATGCAGAGGGCTATAAATTCCTGTCACATTTTGTTGTAATCTCTCTATGGTTTTATTACTTAAAATGCTGCACTCTCGAGACGGGGAATTTTCCAGGGGTTTGAGGCTGACACGGAGCCACATTTATATTGTGCCGAAGCTCCTCTGGAGTCTCCTTGAGACATGTGGCCGGCAAGCCCGGCGTGAAGGCCTTATCAGTCACTCCACCACCGAGTAAGACCATGAATTATACGGGCAATGGAGGTGGCTCCGCCAGAGCGGGATTGCGGGCCGCCGGGTGACAATAAACATGTCCCAGCAATGTGTCCTCCATCACTCAAGTTCAGATAGCAGATCTGGACCTTAACTACAGCTCCCCATCTCTAAATCTCCCTCTGACCCGAGCGGGAGATGGAGGTGAGTCTCAAGGATATCCGTCTGACGGAGACTCACCCAGGGGCTCCACAACGGGCGCGGGGCGCTGTGCCGATGCTCCCCGCACCGCGCCATGCTGCAG
>NW_009712800.1:12300-14006 GCF_000703405.1 Apaloderma vittatum
GGGAGCCCCTGCGGGCCCGGGTGCCCTGCCAGGATGACACTCACAGCTCGGGCGGATCGAGGCCGGGGCGAGCTCCGGCGAGCTCCCTGTTCGGAAGCAGAGTGGGGGCACGCGCTGTCCCCGGCTCGGTGGACGCCTGGCCCTTGCGCAATGGCAGAGACCTCCGCAGCTCCCCACGGAGACAAGAAATAAATCAATCAGGCCAGTTCCTAAATTAAAATAATAAGAAGAAAGAGTATAAATGCAGAGTGTTAATGAAGTAATGAAGGAAAGCGGCATGCTCAGCGCCACAACTAAATACAGCCGTTAAAAACCATAACCTCTGTAAAATTTGTGATAAAATTACAATTTAATTTTATAAAGATAATTTATTAGCTAATACCTCATTGCACATGTTAATAGCTTGTGCTTAAATAATAGTAATCTTGATTGCTATGTGGTCATTAAACTTTTTTTTTTTTTTAGATACTGTTTAACTGACCATTTTGTATGTGGTTTGGGAAGAAAAAAGTAATTATTGAAGTCTTAAGCAGTGAGTTAATTTCTAATGAAAGGATAATTTTATTCCAATGATTTTACATTTAATTAACTAAAGCTACTTGTAATTTGGAATTCTAAGGCAGTGCTGATTCATTTGTGCCTTGGACAGGAGGCAACACGGTGCAAGCCTCCCAGCCCTGGCGGGACATGGAGGAGGCACCGGCAGCGGGAATGAGGGGATGTAACAGACCCACGGAGAGGTTTTAGGCAGTTTTGTGCGGCACTGGGGTGGAGGCTGGAGCTGAACGGGAAAGTGATGCAGCAACAGTTTCAGCCTCTGTGACGTTGCCGCCATTCTCACTCTGGGGATTTTTGCATGGTAGGAATTACAAAACAAGCGTGGGATGGCAAAGGGCGGTCTGCCATGGCCACCATCGCGCCAGAGGCGCAGAGGGCACAGTGCACGGGGTGAGTCCTGCCCCTGCCGTCTGAGAGCACATAGTTGGGAAAAAGATGGAAGGTTGGGAAAAAACACTTGCGGTCAAACAAAAAAAACTGATTTGGGGGGTGGATGAAGAAAAAGGACAAAACCTGACAGAAAGTCATGATTTTGTCAATCTGGACGCGTTTGGGTTTGGTATATTCGCCACCTCTTGGTTTTGGTTCAGGTCAGTTTTCACATATAGAAGTTCTCTTTGACACAAAGTGCCAGAAAATTCCCCCAAAGAAGTGCTCAAGTACAAGTAGCCAAGATCGAAGTGTGGTGTTTTTTGGATCCCTGTGCCCTGTTTGCTTTCCAGCTGTGCTCTTTGCCTCCGTGCCCCCAGCTCCTGCGAGCGCAGCTCGGGCACTTGGCTCTGCCCGTGGCCTCCCCGCGGGTCTCAGCCAGGGTCAGGCACCCGGCAAGGACCGCTCCCATTGCTCCCCAGCCGTGCCGGGTAGGTGTTTCCATGCTGCAGGGGAAACGCTTGTCAGGTTATTGATAAACAACAGATCTGTGTCAGCGCAGATGCCTTTTTAATGGCATGTCCTGAGGTGCAGACATTAGGGTTATATCCTCCTGCCTCCCGGCGATCTGCGCAGCAATCACTCCTCCTCAAGCAGAGAGCGGGCTGCCACCCAACCTGCTTCTCGCCCGCCTTATTAATGCATCTCCCGTTCGCTTAATGCAGACAAGAAAAGACAAATCTGGAGCCTGTGGTGCGGCAGGGCGTGGCGGGGGTGGG
>NW_009712800.1:14078-16297 GCF_000703405.1 Apaloderma vittatum
CGGTGGCTGTTTGCCAGCCCGGTGAGCTGGCCAGCAGCAACTAAAACTCACCTTCCTAAAATAAAAGTTTAGGTTCTGTTTTCTTACTTGCACCAGTGTGCCGGGAAACACCTGCAGAAAGTCTGATCCTGCCCAGACCCCGCAGGTGAAATCCCCACCACGCTTCAATCAGCTCGGGTTGCTCTGCTCTGCCCAGGCTCGTGACGTACCCACCTCCCCACAGACTACCAGCCTGGGGTTTACTTTTTCTGGCGTTCCTCCGCAGTACTCACTGGCTGAGTGAAGACCTGTTCGTGAGAAATGTCTGATCAGTCTTAAAGGGCTGTTTGAGCCGCTGTGCTTGGAGCTCTTGTGACAATGTGAGCAGCCCCAGGGCGGAGCTGGGCTCTGCCTCCCCAGGACCCCCGGCCCCCCACCAGAGCTGCTGCTGTGGGCTCCTCTCCCCAGCCAGGGACCTCTCGCCCACCGAGCAGCCCCTGCTCTGGGGCTGCATTGCGGGACAATTCACTCTTGCTGTGAGTGTGCCCTGATGACTTCATTATTTATGAGGAATGTTTTATCCCAGCTTTCAAACTAACGCAAACAGATGCTGCCAGACCAAAATGGCTCTTTTCACTACATCTTGATGGATAGGCACCATCGTGGGGTAACCCGGCGTTACCAGCAGTGGCCGCGCCTGGTGCTGGTGGGCTGCAGGGCACGTGTCCCCTTTCTGCTCACCATCACCTCATTTGCAGAGCCCCTTCGCCACCTCACTGCACCACACAGCTCTCGCGTTTATTTGTTCAACTTTGCCTGACGTGCCTGAAGGCAGCACCACCAGGGCCTTGGGCGCCAGGTTTGCAGCGCTCGCCTCCAGCACGGCACCTCCTGGCATCCCGCTCGTCGGCAGCACCATCCTCTTGTTTCCATCTCAGAATAAAATGGGAGCACCAGGCAGCTGATATTTCTCAGCTTTGTTCATGCTTTTAATCCTTCAGAGAGGTTTTGTTTCCCTCTTCCCAAGCAGTTGTCTCAGCCACCGCAGCCTCCAAAGGAAGGTGAGTGTTTGTGCTGGGCCGTGCACGCAGAAGTGTGCCCAAATAACAGAGTTTATTTTGCGTGTCTTAGTACCTCAGATATTGAGTGCCTGTGTTCATAAAGAAGCACTCAGGGTAGGGGCACTTGCCCACTTGTCAAGGAGAAACAAAACCATGCAGCTTATCTGACTGATCGCAACTGGACAGCAGGGCTCAAATTTAAAATATTCATGATTTAGCCCAGAGTAAACATTTCTCAAAAATATGTTAGCTGCAGGAATATTAGCCCTGGGAGTTGCAGGGAAACTAGGAACCTTACCACATCGTGTGTTGACTGCTGCAAAAGATTGTGATTCTTTAAGAAAAATCTCTCATAGCCACGGTTTACAGGTTTTAATATTCTGCCCATTACCACAAGCAAGCACCACCCTTGGAGCGCACATGCAAATAGCAGGGGAGAACTGAGAAAGACAATAAAACTCGAAGGAGCCTCTGGAAGGGCAAATAAATAATTTGATTGCGATGTGAAAGTGTTTTCTGGTTTGATGGGCATTTCCTTTTCATTGGAAATAAACCAGGCTAAATGGCTCTGTGGGTCCCGGCACCTAAAAGCGAGCCCGGCTAGCTTGTACTCTCGGCAACAGTGGGCATCATGGAGGTACATAAAAACATAGTTTATTGTTAAATTAAGTGTCCTGTTCTTGAAAACAACCCTTAAATTTAACATTCCAAGGCTGCTGCTGTTTATTTGCACTCTCGGAGCACTCTCGGTGCTGTCCACTCAACTACTTGAGAAATACATTGTAATAAAAATAAATGGACAGTTTGGGTTTCTCTAGAATTAAAACAGGATATACAGCAGCCTTGCACTTCTTCCTCACACTGAGGTAGCCTGTGATAAAGTCACATTGTGTCAGAGATGGCAAATTATGTATGCTAATTACTTACCGGAATTTCAGATTTGTCCTTACCATAATTAAAAAGGTGTCACTTTATTAGAATAGGGCTGGAATGATGGGGCTTGGAGCAGTGGAGGAGATTTCTGGTTAGAGATAATTACCCGTGATGTATTCCTTTCCCTCACTGCCATTTTTGCTGCTTTCCCCCCATTACTGCGTAACGGATGGCTCACGTGCCCGCCTGCGGGGCCGGGCTGCCCGGTGCACAGAGAGCCCGGCGCGGGGGCTCCCATCGCGGGGG
>NW_009712801.1:0-3619 GCF_000703405.1 Apaloderma vittatum
CCTGGAAAGGGGTCTGTTGCCCGGCTTAGGGCTGTCACTTGGCTGCGAGCTGAGCTCAGCACATCGATCCCCTGTGCTACGGAGGTGAGAGCCTGTCCCAGAGAGCCCCCGGGTCTGCCAGCCCTGACAGGTTTGGGCTTCAGCTGCACTTGGTGAGGCTCTGGGATGTGTCGCAGGATGGTGCAGATGGATCCAGGGGATCTTGTTGGCGGCAGCGTGGGCAGTCTGATTAAAATCAGGGTGCCTCTTTAAGCCAGTTCAAAGCCTAGCTTTGATGTGCTTAGACCCTCAACCTCGCTGTATTTGGAGGGAGAGCATTAACAGAAGAGCCAGAGCATTAGCGTGTGGAGCCTGGCCTGATCTGGGGTTACACCTCTGCATCCCTGAGCTGGGTGATGGGGTACCAGGATGCTGCACCCACCCCAGGGGCCGTGCTCCAACATCAAGTGTTGTTTTCCCAAAAATGTGACTGAATTTGGTGTCCTGGACTTCAGGAATGCAAAGTGTGCTGTTATTTCTGAAGACACAGGAGTGCCTGGGAGGCAGAGCAGCCCCTGCCCCTCATCTGCTCCAGCTGGAGACCACCTGGGCAGCACTGCTCCCCATCTCCAGCCCCATTTGTGGCTCCCAGTAGTGGCTCTGGGGCTGGGAGCTGCCTGACTCTGTGGCTCCCTCACTGGGTCTCCTGGGGGAAGGTGGAGGTGTGGGGTGCTTGAGAGCACTGCGAGGGGAGGTGGGTGTTTTGTGCGGTTCCTTGGTGTTGGCACTGCCACTGTCCCTCTCTGTCTGGCCTGAGTGGTTTGGATGATCGTTTTAATCACATGCTGCATAGCAAAATTGCTCCCAGCCTTGAATTTCTGTCTTCTCCCTGCCTAAGCTCCTCAGAGCGCTCCTTGGGTTGTGTGCCCAAGGAATCATTTCTGTATGAGGGGCATTATGCTGGTCTTTCTACCTGCGCCAAAAGACAGGCTGGACTCCACAAGGGTCCTCTGCTGCTCCCCAGGGCGCTGCTTTTCCTGTGCTGGTGCAAAATGACACTCCTGGGGCAAAGGCTTGAAAGTGAGAAATAAGGAGTGATTAAGAGAGCACACGTGTGTGATGTGTACACAGGCTGAGGGGTGTGTGGATATGATGTGGTGAGTGGTAGGTTGCAGCATATGTGCCGCAGTGTGTTTGGGCACAATGGGAGATGCTCCCAACGGGAGATGCAAGTGTGCAGAGAGCCCTGGTCTGAGGGTGCTGCAGCATCAGGCAGTGTTACCCCTGAATACAGGCTGCAGCATGGGAGCTGTACTGGGGAAGAGAACAAGTATGGCTCCTCGCGCCTGCTGCGGCAGAGCGTCCCTGACTGGGTGATTGATCCCAGCCTTAAAGGCTCTGGCAGCATGAGCCCTCATCTCCCCGCTCACCTTCCTGCTCCCTGACTTGCCTCCAGTAGTGCAGCAAATACCAGCCGGGCCACTTGGATATCAACTTTGAAGTGTGAATTTCAAACGCTTCCTCTGTCTTCATCCCCTCTCCCTTGTCTGATGGGCAGTGTGGGGAGCGGCAGGAGCACATGAAACAGCCTCATTCAAAGCCTGGCACTGCAGCTCCCACTTGCAAGCTGAGTTAAGTTTGTAGGCAATTACCCGGTGGTGTTCTCTGCCTTTGCTCCCAGCCTTTTCGCCTGCAACCGCCTGCTCTCTGCTTACTTTTTAGGGGAAGAGCCTGACAGCGGAGCATCTATGACCTGCGTTAGGCTGGGCTCCTGCCTGCGGGTTACAGTGAGGGATGTTGCATCCCTCCTGTGCCCCATCCCACAGTCCCCACGGCTCCGTCTCAGCGCTGAATCTGGCTCTTACACTAAGCAGGAGTTGAGGGTGTAGGAGCAGACACTTTTCTGTGCAGAGCACAAAGCAAGGCAGCCATGCTTTGGCCTCATTCAGAGCTGACACATGAGGATGGGACTAAACCCAAGCCCTTTTCTCTCCAGCTCCTTTTTGGCTAGAGGAGTGCAATGGGGACCCCTCATCCCATGCTGGATCCCAGGGCGCTGTGGGATGCTCATGTGCTCAGTCGGAGCCAGGGATGTGTGTGTGTGTGGGAAGGATCTGGCCCCCTCCCTGTGCGAGGCAGAGGCGAGACGGCGTGTGTGAACTCGACTTCACAAGACATTAAATGCGCTGCAGTCGGATGGAAATTGGCTCTTGGAGCTCCTTTTTTCTGGCGCCGAGCAGCTCCCTGCTCCTGCTCCCCCTTTGGCGGATGGATGGGCTGATAATATGAAGAAAACTACTCCCCTCCAAGCTGCCATGCCTGGGATCTCATCTCCAGGCTCACCAACAATTTGCATTAATGTTTGCTTAACTAACCGGGACCCCTCTTGCATCCAAACTGCCTTTGCTGTGGGGCTTGTGGGGGCTCGTGGGGGTGGTGGGACCTGCAGAGGCATTTCTAGGCTGCCTCTTCTGTGCTCTGGGAATCTCCAACACTCAGAAGAAAACCTCTTTGCCAGAAGAATGAACCCTTCTCCCAATTTACTTAAAAAAAGATGTCCCGGATTTCTGCCCAGCCAGGACCCTGCATTGTTCCCAGGCAGGATTTCAGTGGGGGGCACGGCTAATTTGCAGTATTTTACATATCTAATATATTGTCAGAAATGCTTTTAAATCCCTATAATATTTAATTAGGATTCAGCTTTTGGTGTATTAGGCAGGAATGGTGCTGTCTAATTAGTTATTAGTGATTTCATATCTGTAAAGGTAATTAAGTTAGATAAAAGCTGGAAGCAAGCTCCCATGCACGTACCCACCTCATTTTGGAGCTGCTCTGAGATGCAGCAGGGTCGATGCTGACTGTCTGGCCTCAGAGCAGCATGTACACATGCTGGGCTTTGCCTCTCCATGAGGCGAAGGGCGGCTGTTCCTCATGGCAGGGACCATGCCCAGCCCATGGTCCCAGCTGGAGCAGGATATGTCCCACCATGGTCAGGTCTCTGGCCACATCCCACAGGGCTCTGACATCTATGTGCCGTGTTTGTCTCCCAAACCTGGTATTTTTAATCTCGAAACTGAGCTGGGATCTGACAAAATATGAATCATCCAAGAGATACAAGTGCGAGTAGAGTCCCTGGCAGACTGGGATGTATTTTTAGCCTGCACGTGTTGGAATTTGACTGTTTCTTAGGGAAAAAAAAAAAGAGGTTTTCAGATCCGAGTGCTTAGCTCTGGCCACGCTGGGGGCCCTGCTGCTGGCTCCACGTCGCATTGCCTGCCTTGAAAATAAAGGTTTCTGGTAGTGTGGGAAGGAGCCAGGCTGTGCGGCACAGCCTCTCCTTGCGTCTCCCATCACACAGGACCACTGGTGGGAGCTCAGGGGTGCTGGCATGGGCATGTGCATGTGGCCAGGGTTTGGCTGCTTGCCCTTCTGCTGGCCTGGGCTAGCAGCCATGGCTTGGGGTGGCAATGCCCAGAGGTGGTCATGGCTGGAGCACTCCCAGGAGCATGGGTGTCAGTGAGGGACACCAGCACTCCAAGTTGCACCTGTAGCCCAGCTGTTCTGCTGCCACCATGTCCTTGCAGATGTGCCAGCGACGGACTGCACTTATCCCTTCCCTGGCTGCCCTGAGATCATTCCT